>NC_087554.1:792393-1021789 GCF_036250125.1 Pseudopipra pipra | reverse complement strand
TCCTCCCCCCCCCTCCCACCCCCCCCCTCCCTCCCCCCCCACCCCCTCTCCCTCCCCCCCACCCCCCCCCTCCCTCCCCCTCCCTCCCCCCACCCCCCTCCCTCCCACCCCCCTCCCCCCTCCCCCCCCCCCTCCCACCCCCCCCCCCTCCCTCCCCCCCCCACCCCCCTCCCTCCGTCCCCCCCACCCCCCCCTCCCTCTCCCCCAACCCCCCCCCCCCCCACCCCTGCCCCCCCGCCCTCCCACCCCCCCCTCCCAAGTCCCTCCCCCCCTCCCGGGACCCCTCCTCCGGAGGAGGCCCCTCCCCCAACTCCCCCCCGGCCCCCCCAGCCCCGGGGTCGCTCTCGGCAATGGACACCGCCAGCTCTGCACATCTGCGGCTCTATTGCCGAGAGCGAACCCGCACCCTTTGCCCCCCGCCCAAGGAGCCCCCCCGTGTGATGTCGGGACGGGCCGGAGCCCCGGCGGTGTCGGGCGGTGCTTGTGAACTGCAGGGGGGACCCGCCGAGCGGGCCCGGCCCCGTGGAAAGGGGGATCCAGGGGGGGCGCCGGCTCCGGCCCTCGCGGCTTTATTAAAACCGGCGCCCCAACCCCGCGGCTGCGGGGACACGGCCCGGGGGACAGGGGGACGGACGGCACGGGCGGGGGGGCAAGGACGGAGCGAGGGACGGGGGGGGGGGTCGGGCTGTGCAGGAGGGCAGGGAGGGGGGAGCAGGGGCAGGCAGGGGGGGCCGGGCTGTGCAGGAGGGCAGCGACAGCGGCCGGGGGCAGGCGGCGTGCGGGGACGGGCAGGGCGGAGGGGCGGGAAGGAGGGCAGGGCGGGTCGGGCTGTGCAGCAGGGGCCGGAGGGGGAGCGGGGCCAGGCCGGCTGGGCCAGGCCGGCTGGGGGACCAGGGAGGGTGGAGGGGGTCGGGCTGCCCCTGCGGGGCAGGGAGGGGGGCGCCGGGCACGAGCGGGTTGGGGAGGGAGGGAGGGGGGGGGCTAGGGGGGAGAGGGGAGGGGGGGGGGTTTGGGGGGGGGGGAGGGTGTGGGGGGTAGGGGGGGGGGAGGAAGGAAGGGGGACGAAGGAACGGGAACAAAGTAAAAGAAAAGGGAAAAGCAAAAGCAAAGAAAAAGAGCCGCGGCAGCGAGAGGCTCCCGCGGCGCTGCTGCCTCCCCGCGCACTGCCCGAGCAAATGGCAGCGAGGCCGAGTTGCGGCGCTTAAATACCCCCGCCCCGACCCGCCCCCTGCCCGTCCCCGCCCCGCGCACCTGGACGGGCCCCGCCTCGCACACCTGTGCGGGCCCCGCTCCGCCCCGGCCCCGCCCCGCCCGCGCCGTTTAAAAGCCGGCAGAGCCGCGCTCGCCCCCGCGTTTGTGGAAGAAGCTCGTACCGGGATGCTGCGGGAGCGATCGGCGCATCGGAGGACCGAGGGTGGCGATGGAGCTCGGCAGGAGGATCGGGACAAGGAGCAGGGCCAGGACCGGGACCGCGACCGGGACCGCGACCGGAGGACCGAGGTTGGCTTGGGGCTGGGATGGGGCTCGGCATCCGGACGAGAACCAGGATCGGTGCCGGGCTCATCCCAGTCCGGCCTCGCCGCCTGTGCTCCCGGCATCGCGGGCGAGAAGAGCCGCTCCGGGCCGGGCGCTGGGGCCGATCGCGGCGGGGCCGCTCGGGCCGGGGCTCTGCCGGGGCCCGGTCGGGGGAGAACGGCGGCGCTTTCCTCGGGCAGACGCGGAGCCGGGGCTGGGACCGGCCGGGGCGCGGGGACACGCCGGGCCGACCCCCGGGACCCCCGAGGGCGGGTGTCGCCCGCACCCCCCGCGGGATCGGAGCTACCCCCGCTCGGGCAACCCCCGAGGCCACCGCACCCCCCCCCCCCACCGAAGAACATCGCCCGCCTCCCCATTCGCCGCGGCCGCGGGGGGTTCCCGATGCAGTGCCCACAGGGAACGAGGGGTCTGGGGGCCCGCTGGGGCTCCGGCCACGGGCCCGCTCCGGCCGCGGGGAGCCGGGGCCCTGCCGGGGCAGGGAAGAACGGGGGCAGCCGCTCCCTCGTTCCTCCCGTGCTCCGGGACCCCCGAGCAGAGCTGCCCGTCTGTCCCCGTGTCCCTGTGTCTGTCCTCAGGCGGCCCCAGGAGCTGGCACTGACCGTGCCGCGGCTCGGGCACAGGCTGCTCCCGGCTCTGCCTGCGGAACTTCGGGAATTGCCCACAGCAGTTCTTTGCCCTGCCCTCCCGAATGGGCAGCTCATCTGACACCTGCCAGGTGACAGCTGAGGCTCTCCTTTCCCTCCCCCGCTTTCACTGCAACTCGCACCCTCCAGGGGCAAACCCTCCGGTTTTTAAAAATCCCATTGAAACGTTTCATCTTTAATTGCAGACAGGGAAGGTCCTGCCTGGGAGGGAAACGGCTACAGGAGAGGAAACCAAGAAACGCTCCAACCAGACGGTGCTGCGCGAGTCAAAAGAGGGGCAAGACCGCAGAGAAATCGAGTCAGGAAATGCGCTTTTATTAGATCTCTGCACGAGCCCTTCACAGCCACGGGCGGAGGGAGCGCGGCCGGCTGGGCTGTGCCCGGCTGGGGACGGGCACCAATTCATCACTGCCCTGCTCAGGGAGGTTTTCTGGCCCCGTCCGGGATTCACCCAACGGCTGCAAAGGTGCTCGTGCCACGTCCGAGCTCATTTCCAGGGATAAAGGAGCCAAAGGAGTCCGGAGGGTTCCCTCGCTCCGAGGCAAAGGCGTTGGTTGAGTGTCGCCGCCTGGTTCCTCCTGCGGGGGGGCGTCTCCTCCAGGTGAGCCTTCGGATCCCAAAATGCCGGGGGGGGCTCAGGTCGGGGCCGCTTTTCGGGCCCGGAGCTGGACGGAGCCCTCGGCGGCTCCTGCTTCCCACCAGGAACGTTCTCGGGGCTCCCTGGGCAGTCCCAGCTGGGCAGGGAACGCGGGCCGGGAGGAGGCCGGAGCGACAGAGAGTGACCCAGCCCTGCTTGGGCTTCCTATCGCCAGGGGATGGATGAGCTGTGCCCTGGAGCTGTGCCCCACAGCCCCCGTGGGGTGGGCACGGGGAAAGGGCTGCCCGCGGCTCCTCAGCCGGATGTGCATCCCTTTCCTCGGGGAAAAGAACTCCCCGGGGCCGCTCCCGAGGCTCCCAAGGGACAGCGGCTTCCCGCCCGGACAGACGTCCTCGCCCGTGCTCAGGGGCTGCCTCGCCCCGGGCCGGGAGCGCGTCCGGCCCCCGCCTTCTCCTGGGCCAACACATCCCCTGGAGCCCGGCCCGGGGCGGAAAACCGGCCCAATTCCAGGGAACTCGCTCAAGTCCCCCCAGGGACACCAGCGGGGCCGGGGTAGGAGGGTTATAAACAGCAAAGTCTGGGCAACATCAACCTGTCCTTGTCCCGATCCCGCTCAGCAAACCTGGAACCGTGGCTGCTTCCTGGCAAACCTGGCCTTAAAGCAGCAGCTCTGCAGGGGAATATCCGGGCTCCAGGAGGCACTGGGAGGCTGTTCCAGCAGGAATTCGCCATGGAATTGCGGGCTGTAGGTAGAATTCATCCAAACCTGCAAAGCTGAGACCGGAACCCAAACCTGGGCCCCCCGCAAAGAACAATCTTTGTGCTGCCCTGTCGGCCAAAGCCGCTGCACTGAGAGATCTTGGCAGCCTGAGGGAGGGCATTCTCTCCATGCCAGCAACCAGCATCTTCCCAGGGGACAATCCAAGTCCCAACCAACTCCTTTGGCCTTTCCACAGGGACAGTCACCCTTATTTGGTCCTGCTCTCCCACGGTTCATTTTGGGGGATCCATTTGTGCTGGTTTACGTTCCACGACTCCACCCACAGCTGGAGATTTGGGGCTGTGCTTCTCTACTCCCAGCAGGTTCCCTAAGGAGCCAGATACTCCAACAATCCCCTCGTTTGACTTTCTAGGTGAATTCCACACAAGCCAGTCCCCCATTCCCTATCCAGGCTGGGAGTGCTCGTGCCCTTGGCACAGTTGGCTCTGGCTGCGCAGGAACTGAGAGCAGGACATGGGGCAGAGTGGATCAGCTGCCCAGGGAACATCCAGGAGATGAAGCTACGGGATCCTCATTCCAATCAAGGGAACACATTCTGTCTCTGGCAGGAGCCGGGAGCCAAAGCAGATCCCTCCTGGCCAGGCTGGGGGGCAGCAGTTGGATCCACTCTGGGGGAAAGCCCCTGTGCCTGCCAGGAGCTCTGACTCTGTTTGTCCTGCAAGTTCCTGATCAGTGTCAGGGCCACTGGGAGGGATTCAGAATCCCAAGAAATCCCAAATCCTACCGCAGGATTCAATCAAAGGAAGAAAGTCATTCTTGTCATAGAAACCTTAAAAACCTGTCAAAAATTCTACGACACCGATACTGGGATTCCCAGGATCCTTATTAGTGCTCTTGGTTCCGTTTTAATGTATCTTTAGTCCCTCAGTGAGCAGCTTGGAGAACTTCCCCTGGGATTTAGAGGCTGAGCAGGGTTTGCTTTGGATTGCCTTGCACCTCTGGCCCCAGCTGCTGCAAACACAACTGGGGCCAATGTGGTTAAACACACTTTCCTACACAAACAGTTGCTGTATCCCCTAGAAATTACCCCAAGGTTGCAGATAAAAATGTCACCTCTGTCTCTCCTAAGTCACCCCAGGTTTTCCCAACTGGGAGCTGCAAGGAGGTTGTACATTCAAAGGCAGAAAGAGAAGATCTGTCAGCAAAAGGCACAAAGAAGGGGACAGGTTTCAGAAAACATTTCTGCAATCTAATGAATAACTCTTTCCAGTTTGTCAGGGAGAAGGACAGGAACTCACAGCCACCAAGGCCTGACAGTCCCCTGCAGCCAGAGCTCAGCACACACCCAGAGAGGCAATTCCAGCATCTAAAAGAAAAAAAAAGAAGAAAAAAGTGATTTATTTTGGTTTAAAGTTACTTTAAGTTGTTCCAAGCAAAGCAAGCCTTGCTCTGGTTTCAGTTGGGTGAACAGTGAGCGCTGGGCACAGGGCACGTCATTAATGCCCAGGGGATGGGGCTTTGTGGGGGAAGAGCAGCTGATAGAGTTGCCCAGTCCAATTCCTGCCCCAGGCCTGATGGCCCAGGACAAACCCTCTGGCAGGCAGTGGGTTTGTTCCCTCTCATGGTCTGTGCCCAGTGTGTCCCTGTGGGCAGTGCCAGGCTGGGCACAGGCACACGCAGCTGGCAGCACTCTCTGCCCCAAAGACACTTCTGGCCTCCTTGGAAACTGCCTCTGACACTTGGATTTCTCCAGGAGAAATTAAGGAATTGCTCGTGGCAGTTTGGAGATTAAGTTCTCCCAAAGGGAAGGAAAGAACAAATATTCCTGTCAGAGCCCTTGGGATCTACTGGGCTGAATTGGGAAGGGCCCCTTATCTGCAGTGCAAATACAGGACAACCACAAACACAAAGCCCAGCCTGTCCAGTGGGGTGTGAAAGCACCACTGGGACAAACCTCCACTCTCCTGATTCTTTCCAGGGGCTGCTCCAATCCAGCTCTGAAGCTGCCAAGCCCAAACTGTCCCCATTGCTTTGGAACAACAGGATCTTCCCAGGGGTGATGCATTGGAAGCACAGCCCTCATTCTCACCCTCCACACGCTCCCAGGCTCACCCCAAATTCAGGACAAGGGGCCAAAGGCCCCTCGGGCCGGGGCTCTCTCTGTCTCTGCGGGCTCAGGGACTGCAGCCACCAGGGCCCTCCAGCACGGACAGCCTGGACCCAGAGCAGATCCCTGGGCATCAGCAGCGTCCTGGGCACACCTGGAGACAGAAACCATCAGCCTCTGGGATAGCACTTCATTGCCAGCACACACAGCCTGCCACATTTAGGGGGGCAGCTCTGGCACCACAAAGCCCAGTCTGACCCAGTTCTCCTGGGCACCAACACGGACTCCACAAACCCACCAGAATGAGAATGTTCTGCTGCTTTGACAAACTTCAGCCCAGCCTTGCAAACCTCAGTCCCTGCAGCTCCTGCTCTCCAGAGCCCCGTTCAGGGCTGGCTCCAGTTCCGTGGAGAACCTGCCCCAGCCCCACTCTGGGCCAGCCTGAGCAGAAGCCACTGGGCTGCACAAGGAAGAACCCTCCCCTGGCTGCTGCAGCTGGAGGGAGATCCAGCTCCCAATGGAATCCTGGGAACAGCCTCCCAGAGGGTCTCTCCCCAGCCCTTGGCAGTGGCTCAGGATGGCAGCAGCTCCAGTGCCAGCTGGGTCCCTGCACGAGTCCTTGTCCCAGCCCTGCCACACGGACACACACGGGAGACACCCACGGGCACACAGGCCTTGCTTGCACAATTCCTCACCCACAGCTGAGGGAAAGCCACACAATATTAAGAAATACCCTGTGCTGAGAGCACTCATCACTCCAGTCCATCAGGAGTTGGAAGGCCCGAGTCAGTGGGGGAAAAAACCCTAAACAGACCAAACCACCCCAAATTTCCAAATAAAAACACCCTGCTTCCTTAACAGGAGCACACCAAACTCATTGAAGGCAGAGAGGAAATTACAAACAAACAAAGACCTAAAAAGATGCTTTGCACTGATACACTCTCTGGTTGATCATTCCAAAGGAAATTCTACAAAAATCAGAAGCAAGTACCAATTCTTTGTCCTCTGTTGAAAATTAACAACTTGAGGGGCTGGACATGTCCAGGGAGGGTTCAGGGTCTGGTGGGTCCTTTATGGCTGATCCCGACCGGCCCAGGCCAAACCCAACCACCCCCATGGCTGCTCCATCCCAGACCTGGGGGCAACATTCAGACAGTTTGGAAACACTCCCCTTCCCTGCTACTCCCTCCTTCCTCACACATCCAGTGCCCAGGGAGCAAATGCCAACACCAGGAGGAGAGAAACGTGTCCCTGTGACTTACCCCACCCCACGGGCAGCACCAGGAGCCCCCAGCCCGGCCGGCGGGGCTGCAGCCTCTTGCCTTTGGCTGCTCCCAGCCCAGGGCACTGGGCAGAGCTGGGCTGGAGCAGGGCTTTGGCCTGGCCTGGAAGAGAGGAGAACAAGGCAATTAAGGGCACTGGGCAAGTCAAAGGCTCCTGCCCTTCACCCTTCTCTTCAATTGCTCACTAGAGAGTTTTAGCCATGAAAATCCAGGGGAAACACCAAATAAAATGGGAACTTTCCAGCATTTTCATTCCTATCTCTTTCAGGCACTAAAAGGAGGCTCATCTTTCTTACTGCATTCCTTGCCCCATTTGAACAGAACCCTTTTCATTCCAAACTCCCCTTGTGAGTCAGTCAATCCTCGGCCACTGGACTTTGGACAAAGGAAGAGACACCTGGGATGCTGGAGCCCAGGAAATGAGGGAGAGAAACCTGACAGGGAAAGCTTTCAAGGCACTCCAGAACTCAGCAACATGTCCATGCCTTGCCAGCCCACCCCCATTCTGTGCCACCCACCTGAGCTGGGCAGGTGAGGCCAAGGCTCCCCTTCCTCCTGCCAATCACTGTCCCAGCACACGGATCCCACTGCTGGGCAGCACTTGGAAAACTTGGGAAAGGCAGAAGGGAAATGGCACTGCCTGTCAGAAAAGGAGTGTCTGTGAACATCCCTTCTGCACCAATGTAATCCCATCCCTCTGCTCCAATAAACCCAGGGCAGGCAGGTCTCTCCAGCCCATGGAGAACAGGAAGGAGAACTGCAGGAACACAGGCAGGTACAGGCAGCTCTGGGCACTGATTCCCTGCAGACCTCTCTGCACTTGGGGCTCTGGGCACTTCAGTTCTAAGGAATGGGGGGGCAGCAGCCCAGGAATGCCCCTCAGAACCAGGGGCCTGGGCAGCTGGAGATTAGAGGAGGGGAGTTGTGAGGGGAGACACAGAGAGAGAACAGGAACAGGGGTTGTTTGGGAACAGGCTGTGTGTCCAGCAGGGAGGGGAACTGGAAACACGGGAGGCTGGAGGAAGGCAGGGGGTGAGCACTGGCCTGCCTTGGATGGATCCTTTTTCCCTTGGCTCAGGGGCCTCAGCTCCACCCTCGCTGAGAGCAGCAGGGAACTGCTGCAGGGGAAGAGTTCATTTAGGCACAAGCCAGTGATGTAGCCACGGGGGCAGGGGAAGAGGGGAGAGGAACTGACACCAAAATGACACAGTCACCACGGAAAGGGACTTTATTGAGCTGCAACACAACCACAGTCACAGCAGGCCAGGGCAGGAGGTACCCACAGGACCACCAGCACAGCAGCTGGGCTTGCAGGAACACCATCTTCTCAAGGGATGGAGCCAGGGGCTGACAGTTGGGATCCAGCCTAGGGGGATGGAGAGCACTCAGGCATCAGGGCTCTTCTTGCCGCAGCTGGACCAGCTCAGTGTCCCTGCAGAAAGAGAAGACAATGATCCTTTCTGAAACCAGAACCTCCCCCCCTTTGCTTTCCCATTCCAGGTTTGGTTCTCTACACAACTGAGGCCCTTCCAGGCCTTGCCAAGTGGCAGCCAAGGAATCCAACCCAAGAACCTGCCAGGGAGCAACGTCTGTGCCACAGCAACATCATTCCAGGCCTCTCCCTGACAACCCTCTGCTTCTCCCAAGAGCTCCAGGGGCAACACAACTTACCCTGAAGGCACAAAGGCTCCTTTTGGGAGCACCACAAGCCATCTCTTCTGTAGCACTAGAATTCCATCTCCTGGACAAGCTGGGAAAACAGGGAAGAAAACCAGGCCCTTAGAGGTCAATTGAGGGCATCTCTTCATCCAACAGCAGCTCCAAGAAAGGTACTGCGTCAACACCTCACCAAAGACACAGGAGAACAAGGAGCTACACTCCTTCTATTGTGTTAAGGACTGATGAAGTTGGACCTGTGTCTGACCAGGACATGTGCAAACCAAATGCTGGGGACTGGAACACACACCTGGCACTCCTGCAGCTCTCACAGTCACATTCCAGAGAAAACAGCCAATTGGACCCTCACTGCTCATTTCTTAATCCCAATCCCACACTTCCTTTGCACTTGGAGCACCACTTTTATCACCCAATGACAGCCCATTAGAGAGCTCCCTGTCTAGCAGGGACAGGGACCCCTGGGATACTCTCAGCAATGCCTGAATCCATGGCAGGGACCTTGCTTTGAGCTCCCCAGGGCCGGGCACCCCGAGGATCTCCCCGAATAATCCTTTCGGTGCGCGCTGGAGTCCTCGGGGTGCCCCAACCCGGGGGGCACCAACAGCACTGTCCCTCCAGGGGCCCAATTTGGTCCTAAACTGCAGGGGGATCTTGCCTGTGTCCCAGACTGGTCCGGGGATCTGAGGCCCTTCCCGAGAAAATCTCGGTGCCGGCGTGAAGGGCCAGAGATCCCTTGGAGCCACGGGAGAGCAGGCACAGAGTCCCTCCTGGGGGCCAATTCTGCTGCCTGAAATCAGCTCTTCAAAGAAGTTTCAAATACTCAGCTGGTGAGTTTTAGAAGCGAGGCACTCCTTGCTTACAACACCCTGCCATGATCCCAGCCCCACGGGTGTCCTGGCAATCAGATCCCAAAGGGCACACACAGGTATCTCCACTGCAGCTGATGGGAGGGGTCACCATTACAGGAGGGTTCATTTTCCTTCCCTGCATTCCTGTTCCACATTCAGGACATTTTCCAACACTTATTACCATACACACCTACCCTTATAAGGTTTCCAAGGGGCTTCACCGAAAGACTTCCCAGGTCTTCTCTGCCTGGAGCCCTCAAAGTCCTCAGTGCCTGCCTTAGGAACCTCAACACAACTCACCTGCTTACACAGGAACTTGGTGCTGCTTGGCTGCTGCCTCAGTTCCCTTCTTCCTTCTTTCTTCACCTCCCTTGGTTGGTCCCTTTCAATCCCTTGGCTCAGCTCTGGGGAGTTTCCAGGCTCCATCCCACTGCAAAAAGGATTAGCCCTTGTTACATCTCAACACTCAGATATCATTCCCCCTTTTTCTTGGCACTTGACAACTAGGCCAGTGTCTCATTATTTAAAGCAGAGTTTGACTCCTCAGCGAAAACAACTGACAGCCCTGAATCCTAACACAGGCTGAGACACAAACACGGATGGGAACTCTGAAGGATCCACTTTGTGCTGCTCACCAATCAAAAGGAGCTTTCTGAACTCAAGAAGAGACCCAACGTCCTTTTTCTGCAACTTTTCCTGCTATCAATGTGACCCACAAGACCTGCAAAGGCCCTTCCCACTTCCCCTGCAGGGCTGGCAGTGCCACCACTGGACACGGCCCCAGTGGCTGGGCAGGAACGGAGGGGCTGGGGCGTCCAATCCATCGGCCCAGGCGGCACCAGGAGTTCCTGCAGTTCCTGAGGGGAGAGCCTCAAGACAACAAAGAACTATGAAGATCATTTGAAACTTCAATAGTTATATCTCCTGGAATATGGGGAGTTGGACAAGGCCTACTGGGGCAACAAGGACACACTCAAGGCTGTCTATTCAAAGGATCTACCAGCACTCAAAAGCTATCACTGTCCTTCTGTCAGGGGGAACTCAGCAAACTCTCTTTGCCAAGAGCCTCCAGGAGGATTTCCAGCTTTTGGGGCTCTCTTTTAACCATTTTTCCCATCACTGTAGCTGGGACTGTCACATGCCCTACAGAGGGAACAGCCCACAAAGTTCACTTGCAGGGATGCCATTAACTCAAAGTCCCTTGTCAGGGGGTCACTGCACACCTTGGCCTTTCTTTGCCCTCCCCACCAAAGATGCTTTCAACAGTTCTGACACATCTGGCAGACCCAGAGCTCTCCTCAGGGAAGGCTTCAGCTGCTTAAAGGCTGCCCTTGCACCATCTAGACAAGGCAGGAAATTCTTACAGGCTGTTCTTAAAAGTTGCCCTAACAGTCTTACCACACATCCAGAGGGAGCAATCCAGAGTCCAGCCCGTCCCACCATTCCCAGCAAGGCAGTTCAGGGGCTGGCTGGGGCTCAGGGAGGAGTCACGGGGCTTCTCTACTTCCTGCCCGCGTGCCCAAATTTCTCCTGTAAAAGCAAAGGTTTCTTGGCTTTCCTTGCTCAAGCAGAGGCAGCAAAGGCCATCTTTGCAATCTAATACTGGAAACTACTCCAGGTTGTCATTTCAGGGGGTTCTCTCAGGTCCTGCACTAATCAATGCCCTTGGCCATTGGTTTTCTTGGCAGGTTCTGGCATTCACCTTCTACAGGCAAACCAGGAGGAGCAAATTCAGCTGTTCCTGCAACCAATCCAAGCTGGCATTCTGATTTTAAAGGATACTGGCTTGGCCTTACCAGGAGAGATCCCAAAGTAGGGGTAATACCTACAGGTTCTGCCCTCTTCCACTCTCCTGCAGTTCCACTGGCCCACACCACAGGAACAACTGCAGCTGCCACTTCAGTCGGGACCTTGCTGCTGACAGGAGTTATTCCCTGCACAACAAGAGCTGCTGCTTGGACACATTCACTTTCAGCAGTTACAGTGCCAATAGCCCCATTTTCAATTGCATTTTTACCTCAACTTCTCCAGTCCATCTCTTCCTAGCACAGGTTTGGGCGAGTTTGGCAAATAGAGAAACTGAGGATTAACCAATATTTTCCCAGGTTAATCCTTAAAACACCAATCACCTTAACACTGCCAGTCCTTCATTCTCCCTCTTTTGTGTGAAGGACTGAGGAAGTTGGACCTGTGTCTGACCAGGACATGTGCAAACCAAATGCTGGGGACTGGAACACACACCTGGCACTCCTGCAGCTCTCACAGTCACATTCAAGAGAAAACAGCCAATTGGACCCTCACTGCTCAGTTCTTAATCCCAATCCCACACTTCTCTGGCACTTGGAGCACCACTTTTATCACCCAATTACAGCCCATTAGAGAGCTCCCTGTCTAGCAGGGACAGGGACCCCTGGGATACTCTCAGCAATGCCTGAATCCATGGCAGGGACCTTGCTTTGAGCTCCCCAGGGCCGGGCACCCCGAGGACCTCCCCGAATAATCCTTTCGGTGCGCGCTGGAGTCCTCGGGGTGCCCCAACCCGGGGGGCACCAACAGCACTGTCCCTCCAGGGGGCCAATTTGGTCCCAAAAGGCAGGGGGATCTTGCCTGTGTCCCAGACTGGTCCGGGGATCTGAGGCCCTTCCCGAGAAAATCTCGGTGCCGGCGTGAAGGGCCAGAGATCCCTTGGAGCCACGGGAGAGCAGGCACAGAGTCCCTCCTGGGGGCCAGTTCTGCTGCCTGAAATCAGCTCTTCAAAGAAGCCTCTAAGGCTCAGCTGGTGAGTTTTAGAAGCCAGGCATTCCCTGCTTACAACACCCTGCCATGATCCCAGCCCCACGGGTGTCCTGGCAATCAGCTCCCAAAGGGCACACGGAGGGGTCTCCACTGCAGCTGATGGGAGGGGTCACCATTACAGGAGGGTTCATTTTCCTTCCCTGCATTCCTGTTCCACATTCAGGACATTTTCCAACACTCATTACCATACACACCTACCCTTATAAGGTTTCCAAGGGGCTTCACCGAGAGGCTTCCCAGGTCATCTCTGTCTGGAGCCCTCAAAGTCCTCAGTGCCTGCCTGAGGAATCTCAACACAACTCACCTGCTTACACAGCAACTTCGTGCTGCTTGGCTGATGCCTCAGTTCCTTCTTCCTTGTTTCTTCACCTCCTTTAGTTGGTCCCTTTAAATCCCATGGCTCAGCTCTTGGGAGTTTCCAGGCTACATCCCACTGCAAAAAGGATTAGCTCTTGTTACATCTCAACACTCAGATATCATTCCCCCTTTTTTCTTGACACTTGCCCATCAGGCCAGTGTCTCATTATTTAAAGCATAGTTTGACTCCTCAATGACAACTGACAACCCTGAATCCTAACACAGGCTGAGACACAAACACGGATGGGAACTCTGAAGGATCCACTTTGTGCTGCTCACCAATCAAAAGCAGCTTTCTGAACTCAAGAATAACATACCCCAGGTCCTTTTTCTGCAACATCAACTGCTATAAATGTGATCCACAAGACCTGCAAAGGCCCTTCCCACTTCCCCTGCAGGGCTGGCAGTGCCACCACTCGACACGGCCCCAGTGGCTGGGCAGGAACGGAGGGGCTGGGGCGTCCAATCCATCGGCCCAGGCGGCACCAGGAGTTCCTGCAGTTCCTGCAGGGGAGAGCCTCAAGCCAACAAAGGATTAGGAACATCATTTTTTCCTTTAATAGGTATATCTGCTGGAATATGGGGAGTTGGACAAGGCCTACTGGGGCAACAAGGACACACTCAAGGCTGTCTATTAAAAGGATCTACCAGCACTCAAAAGCTATCACTGTCCTTCTGTCAGGGGGAACTCAGCAAACTCTGTTTGCCAAGAGCCTCCTGGAGGATCTCCAGCTTTTGGGGCTCTCTGTTAACTATTTCTCCCATCACTGTAGCTGGGACTGTCACCTGCACTGCAGGGGGAACAGCCCACACAGTTCACTTGCAGGGATGCCATTAACTGAAAGTCCTTTCTCAGAGGGGTCACTGCACACCTTGGCCTTTCTTTGCCCTCCCCACCAAAGATGCTGCCAACAGTTCTGACACATCTGGCAGACCCAGAGCTCTCCTCAGGGAATGCTGCAGCTGCTTAAAGGCTGCCCTTGCACCATCCAGCCAAGGCAGCAAATTCTTACAGGCTGTTGGAAAAGCTGGCATAACAGTCTTACCACACATCCAGAGGGAGCAATCCAGAGTCCAGCCCGTCCCACCATTCCCAGGAAGGCAGTTCAGGGGCTGTCTGGGGCTCAGGGAGGAGTCACGGGGCTTCTCTTCTTCCTTCCCGCTTGCCCAATTTTCTCCTGCAAAAGCAAAGGTTTCTTGGCTTTCCTTGCTCAAGGAGATGCAGCAAAGGCTATTTTTGCAATCTAATACTGGAAACCATTTGAGGTTGTCATTTCAGGGGGTTCTCTCAGGTCCTGCACTAATCAATCCCCTTGGCCATTGGTTTTCTTGGCAGGTTCTTGCAGTGACATCCTGCAAGCAAACCAGGAGGAAGAGTAAATTTAGCTGTTCCTGCAACCAATCCAAGCTGCCATTCTGATTTTAAAGAATACTGGCTTGGCCTTACCAGGAGAGATCCCAGATTATAGGTAATAGGTTCTGCCCTCTTCCACTCTCCTGCAGTTCCACTGGCCCACACCACAGGAACAACTGCAGCTGCCACTTCAGGCGGGACCTTGCTGCTGACAGGAGCTATTCCCAGCACAACAAGAGCTGCTGCTTTGAAACATTTAGTTTTAGGAATTACAGTTTCAATATCTCCAGTTTTCAACTGCATTTCTGCCTCAACTTCTCCCATCAATCTCTTCCTAACAGAGGCTGGGGGAGTTTGGCAAACAGAGAAACTGAGGAACTACCCAGTGTTTTCCCAGTTTAACCCCTGACACGCGAATCACCAAAGACACTGCCAGTCCTTAATTCTCCCTCTATTGTGTGAAGGACTCAGGAAGTTGGACCTGTGTCTGACCAGGACATCTGCAAACCCAATGCGGGGGACTGGAACACACACCTGGCACTCCTGCAGCTCTCACCATTACAGTCAAGAGAAAACAGCCAATTGGACCCTCACTGCTCATTTCTTAATCCCAATCCCACACTTCTTTGGCACTTGCAGCACCACTTTTATCACCCAGTTACAGCCCATTAGAGAGCTCCATGTCTAGCAGGGACAGGGACCCCTGGGATACTCTCAGCAATGCCTGAATCCATGGCAGGGACCTTGCTTTGAGCTCCCCAGGGCCGGGCACCCCGAGGATCTCCCCGAATAATCCTTTCGGTGCGCGCTGGAGTCCTCGGGGTGCCCCAACCCGGGGGGCACCAACAGCACTGTCCCTCCAGGGGGGCCAATTTGGTCCTAAACTGCAGGGGGATCTTGCCTGTGTCCCAGACTGGTCCGGGGATCTGAGGCCCCTCCCGAGAAAATCTCGGTGCCGGCGTGAAGGGCCAGAGATCCCTTGGAGCCACGGGAGAGCAGGCACAGAGTCCCTCCTGGGGGCCAATTCTGCTGCCTGAAATCAGCTCTTCAAAGAAGTTTCAAATACTCAGCTGGTGAGTTTTCCAAGCCAGGCATTCCCTGCTTACAACACCCTGCCATGATCCCAGCCCCACGGGTGTCCTGGCAATCAGCTCCCAAAGGGCACACAGAGGGGTCTCCACTGCAGCTGAAGGGAGGGGTCAGCACTACTTGAGGGTTCATTTTTCTTCCCTGCTTTCGTATTCCATACTCAGGCCATTTTCCAGCACTCATTACCATACACACCTACCCTTATAAGGCTTCACCATGGCCTTCCCAGGTCTTCCCTGTCTGGAGCCCTCAAAGTCCTCAGGGCCTGCCTTAGGAACCTCAACACAACTCACCTGCTTACACAGCAACTTGGTGCTGCTTGCCTGCTGCCTCAGTTCCCTTCTTCCTTCTTTCTTCACCTCCCTTGGTTGGTCCCTTTAAATCCCTTGGCTCAGCTCTGGGGAGTTTCCAGGCTCCATCCCACTGCAAAAAGGATCAGCTCTTGTTACATCTCAACACTCAGATATCATTCCCCCTTTTTCTTGGCACTTGACAACTAGGCCAGTGTCTCATTATTTAAAACATTGTTTGACTCCTCAGTGACAACAACTGACAGCCCTGAATCCTAACACAGGCTGAGACAAAAACACGGATGGGAACTCTGAAGGATCCACTTTGTGCTGCTCACCAATCAAAAGGAGCTTTCTGAACTCAAGAATTACATACCCCAGGTCCTTTTTCTGCAACTTCAGCTGCTATCAGTGTGATCAAATAGACCTGGAAAGGCCCTTCCCACTTCCCCTGCAGGGCTGGCAGTGCCACCACTCGACACGGCCCCATGGGCTGGGCAGGAACGGAGGGGCTGGGGCGTCCAATCCATCGGCCCAGGCGGCACCAGGAGTTCCTGCAGTTCCTGAGGGGAGAGCCTCAAGCCAACAAAGGATTAGGAAGAGCATTTTAAACATTAATATGTATATCTGCTGGAAGATGAGGAGTTGGACAAGGCCTACTGGGGCAACAAGGACACACTCAAGGCTATCTTTTCAAAGGATCTACCAGCACTCAAAAGCTGTCACTGTCCTTCTGTCAAGGGGGAACTCAGGAAACTCTGTTTGCCAAGAGCCTCCAGGAGGATTTCCAGCTTTTGGAGCTCTCTTTTAACCTTTTTTCCCATCACTATAGCTGGGACTATCACCTGCCCTACAGGGGGAACAGCCCACAAAGTTGGCTGCACACCTTGGCCTTTCTTTGCCCTCCCCACCAAAGATGCTGCCAACAGTTCTGACACATCTGGCAGACCCAGAGCTCTCCTCAGGGAAGGCTTCAGCTGCTTAAAGGCTGCCCTTGCACCATCTAGACAAGGCAGCAAATTCTTACAGGCTGTTGGAAAAGTTACCCTACCAGTCTTACCACACATCCAGAGGGAGCAATCCAGAGTCCAGCCCGTCCCACCATTCCCAGGAAGGCAGTTCATGGGCTGCCTGGAGCTCAGGGAGGAGTCACGGTGCTTCTTTGCTTCCTTCCTGCTTTCCAGATTTTCTCCTGCAAAAGCAAAGGTTTCTTGGCTTTCCTTGCTCAAGGAGATGCAGCAAAGGCCATATTTGTAATCTAATCCAGGAAACTACTCCAGGTTGTCATTTCAGGGGGTTCTCTCAGGTCCTGCACTCATCAATCACCTTGGCCATTGGTTTTCTTGGCAGGTTCTTGCATTCACCTTCTACAAGCAAACCAAGAGGAGCAAATTTAGCTGTTCCTGCAACCAATCCAGTCTGGCATTCTGATTTTAAAGGATACTGGCTTGGCCTTAACCAGGAGAGATCCCAGATTATAGGTAATACCTACAGGTTCTGCCCTCTTCCACTCTCCTGCAATTCCACTGGCCCACACCACAGGAACAACTGCAGCTGCCACTTCAGTGGGGACCTTGCTGCTGACAGGAGTTATTCCCTGCACAACAAGAGCTGCTGCTTGGACACATTTAGTCACAGGAATTACAGTTTCAATAGCCCCAGTTTCCAATTGCATTTCTGCCTCAACTTTTCCACTCTATCTCTTCCTAGCAGAGGTTTGGGTGAGTTTGGCAAAGAGACAAACTGAGGAATCACCCAATGTTTTCCCAGTTTAACCCCTGTCACACCAATCATCTTAACACTGCCAGTCCTTCATTCTCCTTCTCTTGTGTGAAGGACTGAGGAAGTTGGACCTCTGTCTGACCAGGACATCTGCAAACCAAATGGGGGGGACTGGAACACACTCCTGGCACTCCTGCAGCTCTCACCATTACACTCAAGAGAAAACAGCCAATTGGACCCTCACTGCTCATTTCTTAATCCCAATCCCACACTTCTTTGGCACTTGGAGCACCACTTTTATCACCCAATGACAGCCCATTAGAGAGCTCCATGTCTAGCAGGGACAGGGACCCCTGGGATACTCTCAGCAATGCCTGAATCCATGGCAGGGACCTTGCTTTGAGCTCCCCAGGGCCGGGCACCCCGAGGATCTCCCCGAATAATCCTTTCGGTGCGCGCTGGAGTCCTCGGGGTGCCCCAACCCGGGGGCACCAACAGCACTGTCCCTCCAGGGGCCCAATTTGGTACAAAACTGCAGGGGGATCTTGCCTGTGTCCCAGACTGGTCCGGGGATCTGAGGCCCTTCCCGAGAAAATCTCGGTGCCGGCGTGAAGGGCCAGAGATCCCTTGGAGCCACGGGAGAGCAGGCACAGAGTCCCTCCTGGGGGCCAATTCTGCTGCCTGAAATCAGCTCTTCAAGGATATTTCTAAGATTCAGTTGGTAAGTTTTAGAAGCCAGGCATTCCTACATACTAAGGTATTTTAAGAGATTACTGAGTGAAAAAACAAAGTTTTTATCATGGACATCTGACCTCCAACAGTCAGCTCCTTTCCACTTTCAGTACAAAATTATTTTCATGGGATCGTTTAACATCAAGTGCCCAGGAACCCCAGACTGTGCTTTCCAAAACAGAACATAAACAGAGGGAAGGAGCTTTGCACAAGTGTAACACACTCCAGAACACACCTGACTTTAGTTCTACTCTTTGTGTTCACATACAGCAGACAAAAGCTCCAGCAGGAGAGCTGGCACATTACCCATGGTACCCTGAAAGTCCATCTCACAAGGGCTGTAGGAAAATCACAGCTGTACGAGTCCCTTGTGCCTGCAGATGCCTGGGGATCCTCTCCATCCACCTCGTGCTCTCCCAACAGGAGAAAGGGTGACCTCAGGGACACGGTGGCACTCGACATCCTGCTGAGAGAGCAAGGAAACCTTTAGCATAAAACTTGGGAGGAATCCAAAGCTTCCTTTGCTGGGAGCTTTGTGCAACCAAGAAGGGGAAAATTTGCATCTCCTTTGGTGCAGGTGTCAACAGAGGCCAACAGAGCTTTTGCCTTTTTCAGACAACTGTGCCCTTTTGGGCTCCCTGGCAGCTCCAATGGCACCAGAACCCCCTTCCTGCACACCCACGGCTGTCACACACAGGCACCCACACACCTTTGCTCCAGCCCACACGGGGCCAACATTTCCTCATCCAGGACATCCCAAGGGGAGTAATTTTTCTAGAGAGTACAGCAACCACCTTGTCCTTGAAAAAAGGAAACCAGTTCTCCTGGACATTTCTCCAACACTCAAGGTCTTTTGAAGCTGCTCTCATGGCACCAAACCTGCTCGGGGTCTCTCCCAGCTGTTGGCTCTCCGTGGAGTTAACAGGCACACACTCTGTTCCATCCTTCCCCAGCCAAACCCAATTCTCACCGGCAGGACGGGCCCTGCCCTTACCTGCCCAAGCTCCCAGCTCGGCACAGCCGTGGGGACAGAGCAGCTTCCCAAGGCAGCTCCCGCCCGGCAGGAAGCACAACTCGCCACACTCCACCAGCCGCGGGGCACGGACCTGAGCTGAGCCCCAGGGAGGGCACAACTGCACAGAGAAGGAGCAAAAAGCATTAATGCAGCACCGAGAAACTGAGACCACTCCTTGCCTCCTAACCCTGCACGGGGAAAGGCTTTGGGATTCCGAGGCAAACCCTGAGACACCCAGAAAGCAACAGCCCCGCAGCCCTGCCACGGCTCCCCCCGGGGTTACCCGGCAGGTAACGGGCTTACCCGGCCCTCGCTGCCCAGCACAAGGCGCCCTAAACGCCCCCCGGCTCCCCCGGTCCATAACCCGGCGGCCAAGGCGCTCTCCCCTCCGCAGCCCGGGCAGCAGCGGGGCCACACCCTCAGCCCTCACACACAACCGGCCGCACCTGCCCCGCCGGCCCTTTATACCGCGGGCCGGCAGCGCTGCCCAATCAGCATCGAGCGCCTCCGCCCAATCCCAGCCCGCCCGGCCCTGCGGCCCCGCCCCGCCCGCTCAGCCCGGCCCCGCCCCTCGGCGCGGCCCCGCCCCCGTTCCCTCAGCGCGGCTCCCGCCGCCGCCGCAGCCCCGGCGGGCGCTGCTGGGGCCGGGGAAGGGCGGTGGGAGCTCCGCGGTCACGGCCCGGCCGGGAGCTCTTCCGGGACAAGGGGAGCGGAGCCTGCGGGGACAGCAGCCTTCTTGGGGGCGGGCCGGGCGGGGCCGGGAGGCGGGGCCGGAGCGAGCCGGGGGCGGGTCGAGGGGCGGGACTGGGCGGGACGGGGGGCGGGCCTGGGCGGGTCGAGGGGCGGGGCCTGGGCGGGACGGGGGGCGGGCCTGGGCGGGTCGAGGGGCGGGGCCGGCGGGATTCCGCGGCGCTTCGCTCTGTGCTCTGGGGCTGTTCCGGGCTGGTTTTGGGTGCGGGTTTTGGGGCACTGCGCACACCCTCCTCTGGTCACAGCCCCGCCCCAGCTCGCTGCACTCCCCCTACCCCTTGCTCAGCTCCGCGGGGATTTGTGCCTCCTCTGAAGGTGGCAAATGTCTGCAAAGCGAGTCGGGAAGCCGCTCCCAGTCTTTTCTGCCCAGCACCGCGGTGGTCGACAAGGAAACCCGAAAAACAGGAAAAAACCCAAGACCGCACAGTGCCAACCCCCAGCTCCTCCCGCTAAGCCCAGGCACTCCCCCTGGAGTAATCTTGGATGTTCCTTTGGCATCCAAGGACTGGCACAGCTCAAACTGATGCCATTAAATTCCCCATCTCCCAAATCCAGGTTCTCCTTTGCTGCGGAGTTTTTGCCCGTCCCACAGTCCAGAGGGACCTCTGGCAGCTGCACTGCCCAAGAGCTGCCGTGGGACTGCTGGGGAATGCACCACTGGAAGCAGGACAGAAATAAATTAATTCAGAGCGCTACCTCGAAAGATTGAAGGAAAAAAAACCTCCTAACATTCCATTGCCTCCCTTTCTAAAGGGAACCGTGTGAGCTCCGTGTGAGCCGGGAGGCTCCGGGTTGTGGGAAAGCACCCGGAGGGATGGAGGGAACACGATGCTCCTCTCCTCGCTCCATCCCTAGTGCAGCCCTCGGGATACTCGGCACCACAGCTGGGGGATGGCCCTGGGGGTGCTTCATTCCATCCCCATGGATCCTGCTGCCCTCCCAGAGCCAGAACCACCTCCGGAGGGGGGATGGAATGCCGGGCACGGATGCTCGGCTGGAAGGTGACACATCCCCAGCAGCACCCAAATCCCTGCAGCTCTTTGTTTGCTGCAGCCCAGCTTGCCTGATCCCCCTCTTCAGCATCCCTGGGTGTTGTCCAGCAGCACCTGCCCAAGGGGATGCGCCATAAAAATGCCCCTTCTCCAGATAAAACTGCCCCCTCTCCCGAAACTTCTCCTTTGGGAAGGCAGCAACGCAGGGAACGGCAAACATCACCTTTGGGATGTGCCTGAGGAGGATTTCCTGACTTCCCTTGAGAAACCCACACAGAAAACAGCCCAAAAACTTGTGTAATTATGCACACTCAAACCGAATGAATACTCAAACCAGGCTCAGGCCAAGGGCAAAAGGCAGCTTCAGCATCCCACGGAGGAACAGGAGAGCAGCTCAGGATGTATAAAAATGTCCCAGACACATCCCAGAATTACAGAGTTAGAGACAGGGATCAGCTTCAGTACCTCAGCATTTAGTTTTCCATTTATAAATACCAATTTTTATTGTTTTAAGCAAATACAGTTAATTGCACACGTGCCTGGTTGGCAGGGGAAGAGTCCAGCACCAACATTTTACAGTTTAATTTGGAGAGGGGGAAAAAAAAAAAAGCTAAAAATTGCCAAATCTATAAACCAGGAAGTTTTTACACTCGAGTTTGCTGTATGTTTCCCTTCCAATTTTATTTTCAGGAAGTAACGAAATCATCACACACGTGAGGGACTAAAAAGGTGATTTAAGGAATGTTTTACTCTCACACTTTCTCACTTTACCCCTCACAACCACCACATCATGGAACAGATGCTCAGAAATCAGTGTTCAGTAGCTGCCATTGGAATTTTAAGGGGCATCAAGGAAGCCTTGATAAATATTTGGGTAATTTCTCAAGACAGGTTTTTCCTTCTCCATCTGTGTCAGTGTCCAGCACAATTCCCTGTTCCTGCTTGGTCACCAGGAGCTGCCAGAGGAAATGTCAGTCGTCGGCTTCACCTCCTCGGCGTCACCTCATTAGTCCAGAGGTTAATTAATTGGAAGATAATAAATCTGCTAAGTGGTAGAAGAAGATCACAGCGAAGCATCAGCTCTGCCACGGGATATTCCTGCTCCTGGAACCCGATCCCTGATCAATAACTATCCTCCAAACTCAGTTATTCCAGCTAAACCACAGCAGCACAATTTGGAGGGACAGAAGTTTTCAGCCTCGTGGGAGTGATGGGAGGAACTTCTCTGGGAGGAAATCCTCAAGTTTAAAATCTTATTCCTCACTTCTCTGACTAACGAACCTCTTAAAATCCAGCCTGGATGGCGCAGGAAAGCTCCTTGGTCCCGCTAGGAAATTGCTCTCCCCTAAATATCTACAAAAGGCATTATCAGTTATTTCAACTGAGTCAATGAATCATTAAGGAAAAGAGGAAACAAGTAATCTGGAAAAAATTTTGGCTGAAGTTTTCCTCAGGAATGAGCTGGGAGATCAGCAGCAAGGCTTGTCCAACAGGCAGAGTGTGTGATATAAAATATATATGTGCATACATAAATATATATATATTTATATCACAAAGTATATATCTCACATATATCTACCATATATATACATGTGACCACAAATATTTCTCCGTCACAAACTCTGCCTGTAAACTCCCACACGCACACCTGTTTTCAGGAATGTGACATTTTTAGGGATCCTCAAATCAAACACATGCAGTGCTGTACGAGGGAAAACAAACCACGGTTTTATCCCATTAAATCCAAGATGTTCTCCTGGATGTGCTGCTGGGTGTGTTTTCCTGTAAGCTCTTTTGGCTCATCCACGAAGTGCACTCGGAATTGTCAGGATCATGAAACCCCTTTGGCATTTTACTGTCTCTGCAGTACCCGCTGGGATGAGTTTTTCCAGAATTATTCCTGCCGGTCTGAGCGCATCTCCTCGAGTTCCCTCTCGCTTTCTGCATCCTGGAAATGCAAGAAGGGAACAGATAAATGCACAGCTCAATTGAAACAACTAAAAAAAGACAAGTTCCCTTCTTTCTACAACCCTAAACCAGTTCTTAAGCATATCAGAGAATCAAAGAATCCTGGAATGGTTTGGGTGGGAAGGGACTTAAAGCCCACATCCAGTGCCACCCCATGCCAAGGGCAGGGACACCTTCCACTAGCCCAGGTTGCTCCAAGCCCCATCCAACCTGGCCTTGGACACTTCCAGGGATGGGGCAGCCACAGCTTCTCTGGGCAACCTGTGCCAGGGCCTCCCCACCCTCACAGGGAAGAATTCCTTCCCAATATCCCATCTAACCCTGCCCTCTGCCAGCTTGAAGCCATTCCCCCACGTCCTGCCACTCCAGACCATTGTCCAAAGTCCCTCTCCATCCTTCCTGCAGGTTCTCTTCAGGCACTGGAAGGCCACCATCAGGTCACCCTGAAACTTCTCTTCTCCAGGCTGAACACTCCCAATTCTTCCAGCCTTTCCTCCCAGCAGGAGGAAATGCTCCATCCCCCTGACCATCTTGGTGTCCTCTCCTCTGGACTCGCTCCAACAGGTCCACATCCTTCTCGTGCTGGATCCCAGAGCTGGACGAAGTGATCCAGGTGGGATCTCAGTGGAGCAGAGGGGCAGGATCCATCTTCTCTCTGTAACCAAATTTCTCCCTGCTCATCCCAGAGCCCCTGCTGATCCTGTTACCTCTTTTGTGCTCCCTGGCAGCTCGGAGGCGAGGCTCGTCCAGAGCGCAGCAGCAGTGCTGTTCCCCAGGTCCCTGTAGCACTGGGAAGAGAAAAGAACAACAGGAAAAGGGTTAAACAGGGAAAAACAGGCAGCAAACACAACTGGGCCACTGCTAAGAAGACCTATTTCTGCCTCTTAACTATTAGCACTGACATTCCCTGCAGTCTCCTTCATTCACAGGGCCTTAGAATCACACCAGATGGAATATTAAATATATTTAACTTCCTTTATGGTTTTGTTTGTTTGTTTTGTGGGCAAGGAGATTGGGTTTTGGTTGGAAATCTTAAGGTGTTCCCGTGGTTTTCATCATTTCCAAAGCTCTGGTTTTGATTTCCACTTACTATTTCCTCACTCCAGTTTCACCACAAAACCTCTCTACTGGGAGGGAGCACATTGTTCTCCAGGCTGTTAAAAATGAGGCTCAGCTGCAAGCACTGTAATAATAAATCATATTTACAGGAGTCTCAGACTGTCAGACTAGATGCAAACTAGATGGGAGTCCCAGACATCACACACAAGGAACCCCAAATTTTAATATCAACGCTAAAAGTCTGTTCAGGTTAAGACTTCCATGGATTTATTGCTGCAACTAAAAAGAAATATTGTCATCTTATAAAATCTGGCTCCTGCATGGAGTATTTTCCACCTGCTCAGCACTTTACAGCCAAAGATGATTTTTAAAATAAATATTTCTTACCCTAGGATGCAAAAAAGCATGAAGTGAGTGGTTACCTTGGCAATGTAAACTCTTCCTGCTTTGGAAAATCCTGGGCTCAGCTCCTCGACCTGCAGGAAGAGAGGGAAGGTGTGACAGGGATGAGCAGACATTAGGATATGCAAGGACACAGTTCATTCTTACACCAGGCTTATTGCAGCTCTTAAAGGAAAAGAAACAGAGGGAGGAAAGGAGAAAGGGAGGAAGGGAGGAGTCCAAATAAATACATAAAGCACTGTGCCCCTGAAACCTTCAAGCAGATGTTTTGAAACATTTGAAATGGAGAAGTCAGCCAGGCTTTCAATAAAATAATGCCAGGGAAGTTAAAATGACAGGATGGATCTCTGCAAGTGTTCCCAGGGATGAGCTCAGACAGGTCTGGGACTCTGGAAGCACAGCCCGGATGTGATTAGTACTGAGCAATTAATCACTGTACAGCTTTTACAAGGAACACTTCGGGTCATAATTCTGATGTCCTCAACATCCCAGTCTTTTCTCTGGAATGCAGGCTCCACAATTTTCCCTTTCACCAGCTTTCCTTCCACAGGTTCCAGGAGATGGAGAAGCATCACGGAGCACTGGGGGAGGGTTGAGGTTAAGCAGGACACAAGCACCCCCTCTCTGTGCCTGTGACCCGTGGAGGTCAGTGATCCATCCCCTTTCCTGGCAGATTCCCTCACCCGTAGGAAGTTCTGGAGCGCGTCCTGCACCGTGGCCGTCGGAGGAGCCTCGAACAGTGCTGACACCGTCTTCTTCTCCAGCCATCCCAGGTGGGCAACCTGCAGAGACAGGAAGGGCAACCTGTCCCACCCACTGGAGAGCCAGCCAGGACCTGCCCAGCCTCTTGGAGCTGCTCGTGCTCCTAGGAGGAGGCCAAAGACCTCGGCAGACTCTGGATGAGTATCCAGGTCCTCACACCTGGTTTGCATCCACCTCTCTCTCATTCAGACACGGAATTCAGTTCCAAGGAGGAATTAGACAGCAATAAGCAGTAATAAAAGCATGTTACCTGGTAACACCACCTGCCCATGAGATAGTAGAGCTGGGGGTCCTCTGGCTTCAGCTCAATGGCTTTGTCAATGTGCTCCTGTGGGAAACCAGCACCAACACACGTCACACCTTCGTTAAAGGCAAGTGAACGTCCCCGAGAGCAGGTGGAGAAAGAGGGAAGGCAGGAATCCACAGTTTAAGTGTTGTGATCAGCAGAATTACAGCTACAGATCCCAAGTTTTCTCAGAGTGGCTTCAGTGAGCACAGAAAAGCAGCAGCACTTCACCAGGCTCAGGGACAGGGATTACTGCACACACACGAAAAGGAAGCTGCCCTTCAGTTTATTCCACCTCCAGAGCTCTGCCATAACCACCTTACTGGTCATGCCATGAGCTGATGGGACAATAGTTACTTGTGACCTGTTCCAGGTACATCCCCTTTCCCTGCAACATCCCCAAGGGATATAAAGGAATGTGAAACAAATTAAATCCTCTTGGGAGTATTTGCTTTGCCCTTCTGGAAGGGTGCAGGTTGCTCACAGGCAGAGAGACAAGCTGGTGCTGTATCTTGCCACCACATGATAACTTCAGGTTCCAAGCTCTCAGTCTCATCATTTACACAAATTTTATTTGAAAGACTTCTTTTTTTCCCCCATGAGATTGTGGTGTGTAAAACTGCAGAGCTAGCCCAGTCACCCTCAAAAGACATTGCTGGAATCACCTTCCTCAGCCCAAAACACCCACTCGTGGCATCTCTGAGACCTACTACTTCCCTAAACAAGACCTGGAGTCAATTTTCCCAAGTTCCTACTACAGAAATAAGTGTTGTTTGATACTCACACAAACCCAGGATGTCCTTTCCACTCACCTTGAAAACACACCCGGCCTGGATGCGCTTGGGAATGCTCTCGCGTTCCGACAGCTGCCCACAGAGGATGGCAAACCTGCACAGGGAGACACCTGCATGAGCCAGCCAGGATTAAATCCACATTTCATCCACATTTACCTGCTGTCCATGTCTTCAGAAGGAAGACATACAAGTGTTCAAAGCCAGGTTGGACAGGGCTTGGAGCAACCTGGGATAGTGGAAGGTGTCCCTACCCACGGAATGAGGTGGGACTGGATGAGCTTTAGGGTTCCTTCCAACCCAAACCATCCCAGGATTCTCTGAAGTGCATTAAAGCTCCACACCTTGCTGGGGAACACAAGGAACACTGGAAATCTGTAAAAACTGCAATAAAAATTCTGTGCCTAAGAGGGTTTCAGCTTGAAGGACGAGGCAAATCAGCAGGAGGGGTTTGACGTGACACACAAACTCGCTGCACTGATGGCTAAAAACCAGGAGCAGCACACTTCCACAGCTGGAATTTCTTCCCTAAGCAAGGAAAGTGTGACAAGACAGAGCAGTGAAGAGTGATTGCAGCAAGAGCCAGACTAAAAGCAGCTCTAATTCACTACAGGGAGCAGCGATCTCCACATGCAGCGGCCCCACCGCAGCACACAGGGCTCTACTTCCAGGGAAATGCTGGGAAAACCTACCTATATCCTGCAGCTGGGAAAGAGAAGAACACGTTTTCAGTGCTGAAAGTGCAAAGCCACCTAGTTTTGTCCAACAGGGCACTGTGAGTTGTGAGCCTGAGAAGCAGGGCCCCGGCAAAGTTAGTTACTGCATGAGCCGTGAAATTCAAGGAAGGTGAATTCCCTGTGGATTTGCACCCTCCCATCTCACCTCCCCGCACCAGTGGTTCGAGCCCTCCCTCCCTGAATCATTTCCCAAGAAACAATCACTCTCAGAGCTCTCAAGGGCACTGCTGTGGGACAGCACATGCAGATTGAAGTTTGGTGTCTCTCGTCCCACTCGGGAGAGAGCTCTGGGAATGGAGGAGACTTCCATCCCTTCTCTGAGTTTGGCTCAAAAAATATTCTAAATTATTCTAAATTATTCTAATTTAGTCTAATTTTTTCAAAAAATAAAGCTGAGAAGAAGAAAGTTGCAAGTAAAGCTCCCTTTTACTACACCCATACCCCAGTGCTGCTGGATACTCTGCCATTGCTATCCCAAGGCATCCCTTGGGACAGTTAAACACAGCACATGTGCAGGAATCTGTCAGAAGACTTTTAAAACTCCAACTACACTTTCTCCAGTGTTATGAAGTCCCAGGAATTCCCTCACACCTCACTGCTCCTGCCTGAGCTCCATTTCCAACGTCTAAGTTACAACACAAAGTGGCATCTCCTGAATATTTACAGTTTTGCCTTAAATCCCATTCCTTTACTTCGTTAATTTTCTTGTGGGAAAGCTCTGGTTCAGTTCTGAAATTCTTATTTTTCATGGTAATGGCAAAGATTACCAGATCAATGTGTTATTGGATAAAAATCCTTTCCCCTGGTTGGAAGAGCTCACAGCTGCACTGCCCCACTCTGATGGAATAAGTGTTTTTAGGATCTTCTCCAGTTTGTTTCCCAACAAAACATCAGCCTGGACCAAAACATCCCCAACCACAACACAACTGGGGTTGAGAAATACAAGCCAATAAAGGGCTTATTTTCTACAACCACGAGATCAAACATTCCTAGACAATAAATCCCCACAGTTGCCTCATGTCAAGAAATATAAATTCCGGTGGTTTTTTTTTAACAGCCTGGAGAAATGTTGGTGAAAAAGCCAAAAAAACAGCAGTAAACTGTAAATTTCAGTTGTGAAATAAGCTAAATATATATATATGGACGAGATGCCTGAGCTGGTTTTTCACTGTATTCCCAGGAAAGATGATTTTTCCTAAACAGCTTTGCCAGTCCCAGGTCCACTGGAGGTTTTCACACCCACAACTCTGCATTCCTGGGATTTTAGGCTCTGATTTCTGCTGTTCTCTCCTCTGCTTGTTTAGCTTGGCACAGTGGAGCTATTTATTCCAGCTCATTCCGTGGAATGCCTCGGGATGAGAGTCACCACAGACACTATGGAGGTGCAGGAGGGATGAGCAGCAGGACCAGGAGACCTGAAAAATTATGATTTAGGGGATTTTCATTCCCTGTGACCTCTGCAGCACTGCTCAGATCCACGTCTCAGCAGCCATCCAAAGCCTCCATTAGGATATCACTCGATTAATTATTAACCAGACTCCTCATTAAGCTGCTGACAGTGGGAAAGCTGCAGTTCCCACAGGAATCTCAGCTCAGGATTTCCCCATTTATTAGAAAATAAACCCTGTGGAAACAGATACCCCCAGCTGAGAGAGCCTGTTCTTCCAGCTCAAATCTCCAGGCTCAGGACTTTCAGGAAGTTCACTGGGATGCTGCACTCTGGCTGACTTCCCTGGAAGCAGGACTCTGCCCATGGAATACAGTCTCCAGCACCTTCCCTCCGTGGTTAGGATGCTCTGCCAACCCAAACACAGCTCTTAGCTCTTTCAACCATTTCAAAGACAAGTTTTCTCACTATTTTATGAGCATTCCCAGCTTTTCAACCTTCCTGTGCACATAGCAGATGCACAGCAGTCCCTTCACTTGAGGGAAGGAGACATAGGATTAGCAGGCAGGTATTCACACTGCAACAACCAAACATTAAAATAATCACTCACTTGGGAACTAGTACCTTGGGAGAGACAGCAGAATTCCCAACCTGAAATTAATGACCAGCTGATCATAAGGAGGTTGAGGGGAAAAAAAAAAGCTTTGGCTTTTCCAAGGGGAGACAAGATGGAAGGAAAAAGCGAGGAAGGCAGATGTGCTCCTTTCCTTCCTTCCCACAAACATCCACATGGGAGAGCTCCTGTGCTCTGGATGTTCAAGTTACTTCCTGAATTAACCTCCCAGGGCACACAGGTCAGGGGGATGCCACCAGGCAGCTCTAATTCTGTGCTATTTTTCTTCCTCTGCATTCTGAAATATCTCCTAACTATTCCTATGGTTGCTGCTGCCCCATATTGTCAGTAAATTCCCTGTTTAATCTGCCTATGGAGCAGAAAACAGTCGGCTCATAAACCCAGAATCTGGCTCAAAATTGGCCAGGTCTGGGCAGTGAACCCACCAAGAGTTAAATCCTGAAGCACTAGCAGTTGTTAAATCAGAGCTGTCTCCCAGGCACATCTAGAATGCCGTGACTTTTCAAAAATCCAGGATCTGCCCACGGACAGCCAGATGTACCCACGGAACTGAGAAGGGCTGGTGATCAAGTGTGCAAGATGTTCCACCAAACTGACAGACTCTCTAGAAGAAAGGGCACATTTTGGAGGCTCATCCAACCCAATCCCACTTCTCCATAACACACAGGAATAATAATAAGCCAAGGAATAAGACAGAGCTTATTATTCCTTCTGCAACAGTCAGCACTTCATTTCCAGTGTAAAATATTCCACCCAAACTAAAACTAACACCCACACAGTTTTCCCCAGATTTCTCTGAAATCCCTCTGGTTGCACTTCCAATATTTCTTTTAGCAACAGGAATGGGAGGCAAGGCAAACCTAGAGCTCACTCTCCTTTCCTGATCCCTAAAGATGCTACTGGACTGGAAATTCTAAAAGGCCACATTTGTTTCTCACCTCATTTGTGAGATGTCACATATTTGTGTCCAAGCAGCAAAGCACAGAGGTTTGTACAATCATATTTCTATTATATTTCTTTGTATTTTGTATCTCTTCCACCCCTAAAAGCAAGAACAGACTTAGGAACTTGCTCTGTCCCACTCTGGAATCAGCTGAGGGAGAAATCCGTTTAGCTGGGCATAAATTCTACCTGCTCAGAGATCTTTTTACAATTAAAGCAGAGAATGATTTTGATGTCTAAATCCCAAGTGAGAATCAGGTCCTTGTAAATCAGGAGTGCAGAGGCTTTAGATCCCTCACTCCAATATCCCTCACCCCTGGATGCACAAATAAATCCACTCCCCAAAGGTGCTGAGGGCATTTAATACCCAACACAGCTCCCACACCTCTGTTCCTCCTCACTGATTCCCCAGCAGGAATCCTTCCCTTTCCCAAAGTTATTTCCTTTGCTTGTTGCTTTGAAATGTCAGCAATTACTGCAACAACCACGAGGTATCAAGGGGGAAAAGCTTTCCTTGCAATGATCCCTGAGTGGAAAGTGCCTTTCTCTCTTTCCTCAGCCAATAAGGCTGGGAATGATTTGGGCAGAAGGAAACAACAAGCACAAAAGGCAAAAAAAAAAATAAAAAGGACCAAAAACCAGCACGATTTCAACTGAAGGAATCCTGATAAAACAGAGGCAACTGGTAAAACAGAAAGTCAACAGGAAATAATGCACACACAGAGAGAGAAAAAATACAGACCAGACCTGCACAATGAGGCTTCACACAGCCTGTGTGGAGAGGCAGGAAAAGAATTGGGGATATTTCTACTAAAATGGCCATTTGGGATGGAGTGGGAAAGACAAGGATGGTGTTTGGGATGCTGTATATGGAAGTAAGGATGCAAGGGACCATCCCATCAGCATCACACAAATCCTGCTCCCATGGATTGTGTCCTGCACTGGATTTACCCCCACTTTTGTCTGGAAAAATATATGGAAGAGGGAGAATAATATGGGAAAGACAACGTGGGTAGTGAGAGATAATCAATTATTCCCTATGAGAAGAGATAATAACAGATTAGGGGTTTCACAACAGGAATCAGGCACTGGAGAGAGAAATATGACAGAATAAAACTGTAATTTAAAGCAAGTGTGAACAATGTTCTCCATAAACCAAGAGCTGGGGCACCAAATCCACCCCCAAGAAACTTTAAAGACTCTACTGGTTTTTTTCTTCTCCTCAGGATAAATTCAATTAGCATAAAAAAAGGCTGCAATTAAACCAGCTTGTGACCACCTCAGTGCTGGGAAGAGAGTAATTTCCTGTTCTATTCATGGCAGTAAATAATAATTTCTGTGCTGATAAAGGGAATTACATATTCATTCCCAAGAAATCCCACGCCTCCCACAGGCTGCTCTGCTGTTTCCTTTCTCCAGCTGCTCTGAAGAACTGAAAGCAAGATGTAGCTGTGCAGGAGCCTTATCCCTGTCTGGGAAAAGGGTCTGAGAGGCCCAGGACTGTCCCAAAATCTGAATTACAAAGCAAACCCACCAATATGGAACCCCGGAGTAGAACCTTGCTTTGTAAAATACCAACTTTAAGATCTACCCTGGCAACTAAAACCCATTTTTCCAAGGTGTTAAGCCAGCAGAGCCCAATACTATACTCTGCTGGAGATTTTCCTGCCCCAAAAATTCATCCTTCCTACCAAAGCTTTAATTGAAAACAGCAATTCATTACTAACAACTGAAATACAGTCTTTTTAAGACAATAAAGGTATTTATTCAGATGCCAGTAGTCCAAAACAACCCTCCAAATAAATTTGCTCATTGGAAGAGCACAGATCTTGTTTGGTAAAGATACTCAGCATCTTGTTTTCCCAATAATTTCCATTTAAAAAAAGTAATTTCCCTTTTATTCTAATTTATGTGCTGTCAGACCTTCACAGTAACTGCTGACAAACACTGTTCATGGAGGAATTCACCAGAAAGGCACATTGCCTTACCTCCACAAATATCTGAACCACTCCACAAACTCTCTTTTGGAATAATTTTAAAAAAGGAGAGCAATCCTTTCAATCTTATCCATGAGTTGGAAGCAAAGCCTTTAGGGAGTGAGCTCCTTCCCTGTCACCTCCCTCCTTACTGAAATCTGGGTATAATTATTACTTTTTTAACTGCAGCTCAGCTCCCAACAACCTCCAAGTTCTTTTCCTACACTTTTCATAAGCAAGAAGTGGGAAAAAAAAAAATCACATACCACTGGTGGCACTCAGCACTTTGATCCCACTTCTGTAAGGCAAGTTCCAGCTCTCTCTTCCCTGGAAAAAAAACATAGCCAGAGGTAAGAAATTCAGCTGCTTTCTCTCCTGACTTCTTTCTTTGCAGCTGCTAGAGTACAATAATATATATATATATATATATATAGGTATAAAAATAATATTATTTGTTAATTTTATACCACGTGTGGCTTGAAAATGCCCTGTAAATAATTTCATCCTTTTGCAGACTCAAAAAGCTGCAAACTAAGCATTTACTGCAGACTAAGAGGACCACATAAAACTTCAAATTCCATGTTTAAATGGCTACACTGATTCCCAGAAAAGAATAATTATATTAGCTGTAGTATTCATTTATTCAGTCACACGTGTAACAAACAGGGCAGAAGTTATTTAGATTAGTAGCTTTTGCTGCACATCTTAACCTTAATAAAGATGATTTCTGTTCTATTATGACTCACCTAAAACCTTGTGAACATATCTGAGGTGGCAAAAAACGAGGGAACGAAATTAAAGTGACTCTTCTAAGCAAACACCTGTCTAAAAATATATTTCTCTTTTTTTTTTGTATCTGCATGTGCTGGCAACACAAAAAAAAAACCAAATGTGTTGCAGCCAAGGCTTTTATTTTTTTCCCTGTTGTTTATTTTTGTTTATTTTTTGTTTATGTTTTATTTATTTTATATTTTATTTATAATAATATACTTATATTTATGATATTATATATTATTATATATAATATGTTTATAATATTATATATTATTATATATAATAATTATGTATTTTATATTTATATTTATAATTTATATTATTATATATTATTATATATAATAATGTATTTATAATAGTATTTTATAATTTATTTTAATATCAGAGAGGATATGGATGACATTATATTATTGATATATGATATATATATTATATATAATAATATATATTATATATATTGATATATATTATATATATTGATATATGATATATTATTATATATAATAATTATATTTATATTTTATTTTTATATTTATAATTTATATTTATATTTATAATATTATATATTATTTTATATAATAATGTATTTATAATAATATTTTATAATTTCTTTTAATATCAGAGAGGATATGGATGCCAGGTTAGAGAAACAAGCTTTTATGGCTTTCACTAGGCTCCAGCCTACTTTCACTCTTTCAGCAAGCATGAATTTTAAATTTATAAATAAAAAACCCCACAAATTATATTTCTAGATTTATATAAAAGTCTATGCTTGTATTTTAAGCATGAAACACTCCAGCACTGCTGCCCACTCGCCTAAAAAAAGCAGATTACAAGGCAGAACAACAAATTCCCTGCACTGTTGGCAGGTGGAGGGTTTACAAAGCTCAAGTGTCAGCCTTCCTTTGCCTGGGCCCAGAATTCCTCACCCTCGGAGGCGTAGGATTGCTTCTCCTCCTCGTCCTCCGTGAGCTCCCACATGTCGCTGTGAGCCCGGCCCAGGCGCCACAGGAACTCCCTCTGCTCCCCGTACTGCAGGAAAACGGGAATGTTACGGATCGAGGGAATTACAAACCAACGTGTTAGAAGTTAGGGGTTTTGTTGTGTTTTTTTTTTTTTTTAAACTTTTTTTTAAGCCTTAAATGCCCCAGCTGTGCGAGAACCGAAGCAGAACCACAGCAGAGAGAACTGGGGGGGGGCGAGTTTATAACAAAGTGTGGGCACAGGACAGGGCAGGGATTGCACCTCAAATCCTGTGTCCAGCTCATGGCATGAAGGATATCAAGGGGCTGGAGTGAGTCCAGAGAAGGAAAGGGAGATGGGGAAGGGGCTGGAGCAGCAGGAACGGCTGAGGGAGCTGGGGGGGCTCAGCCTGGAGAGAAGGAGGCTCAGGGGGGACCTTCTGGCTCTGCAACCCCCTGACAGGAGGGGGGAGCCAGGGGGGATCAGGCTCTGCTCCCAGGGAAAAGGGACAGGAGGAGAGGGAACATCCTCAAGCTGTGCCAGGGGAGGTTCAGGTTGGACATCAGCAAGAATTCCCTCATGGAAAAGGTGGTTGAACTTTGGAAGGGGCTGCCCAGGGAGGTTTGGAGTCCCCACCCCCGGAGGTGTCCAAGGAAGGACTGGAGGTGGCACTCAGTGCTCTGGGCTGGGGGACAAGGTGGGGATCAGCCAAGGGTTGGAGCCTCAGCGAAGAAATTCCTCCTGCTGTCCAACCTGACCCTGCCCCAGCACAGGGACACCACAAGGCACCTTTACCGCCAGCTTGTTGTTGAGGAGCAGCTGGAACCCCTCTCTCCTGTCCCGCTCATCCCCGGCATGCAGGCGGTCGGCCTGCTGCAGGAGCTGCCCCAGCCCCTCCTCCAGGGAGGAATCCAGGGCCACAGGGGCTTCATCCTCGGTGACCAGGTCCAGGGAATCCCGGCGCACCGTCCTCACTGTGTCACAGCTCACTTCATCCTCCCCTTCCTCGCTCTCCCGCTCCGACTCCCGGTCGTAGTCGGACTCGGCGTTGGCCGTGGTGTAACTTTGGGAGGAAAAAAAAAAAACAGACACAAAATCAGTTTTGGGAGCTGTTCCTAACAGAGGAAGAGGAGCATCTCAGCTTATCCTGCACGACACAAGTGTCTCAATCTTGGGTTTCTTGGGACAGTCACTATTTCTCACTTAACGTATCAAAAAAATCTGAAGGAAAGCACAGAATGCTGAAGGATGAAGGTCCCTTGGAACTTAAAGTCACAAGTGGGTTTTGAGCAACATGGTCTAGTGAACAGTGTCCCTGCCCATGGCAGGGGGGTGGAACTGGATGAACTTTAAGGTCCCTTCCCACCCAAACCATTCCAGGATTTTAAGTGTCCCCACCTCACCTGCACACCTTGCCAGCTCCTCTTAGCTCTTCTAACTGCAGTGCAACAGAATTAAACAGCTGAAAGCAGAGCCAGGACTATTCAGTTAAATATATGGATTATAAAGGAGAACTTCAACAATCCATCTGGAAAGTATAACCTGAGGGATTTAGCCTGCTCCAGGGAATTTTAGGCACAACAACTCTCCTGGCAACACCTCATCCCTCCATCATCCTGGTCACTAAATGCTGCACAGCTCATTCCCACTGCCAGGTGAAAAGGTGAAGAACAGCAGGAAAGCCACCAAGACTCTTTTCCAGCAGCAAGAAATCCAGCCAGGAGCAAGAGGATGAGCCACAAAGAGACACCACACGTGAATAACCCAGGGAATGATTCACAGCTGAATTAATCAAAAGAACCAGGACACGGTTCAGGGAGGGTTTTGGTGGTGCCACAATGATGGTTGGACTCTATGACCTTGGAGGTCTCTTCCAACCTCCTTGATTCTGTAAAGCTCAGATCCAAGCTTCTGAAAATGGCTAAAATTAAGCTCCCCCAGCACTTAGGGTGGGAATTTAAAATTTAAACTGGCATTATGTATAGTGGCACCACTGCAGAGGGGGAGTCTACTCACAAAGCCAATTTCTTTTAAAATAAGATTATTTGTCCCCCTCACACCGACCTGCAAGCTCTTAACTGCAGAACAGGCACAAATCAGGCAGTAATTTCAAAATTACTGCACTTTAACATGTGGATTTTGTTGATTTAGGTGAACAACAAGACAACTACACCAGTTCTGCCAGAATTAAATTCACTGCAGTCTGAGGGCACTGGGTACCTCCAGCACTGTGTCCTGGCTGGATTCCTCTTCCCAAGGAACAGCCCTGTGATCCTGCCTTTGTCTGGGGACCCAGATATGTGCCCACAGCCTGTATCTGAAGGAGGCAGTGACAGCACTTCACCCACACCTTGATAACAAGACACATCTGGCTATCAAAGCTTCACTTTTCTGAGAACCATCCATAACTTTCAAGCATTTCCCTCTCTGGCAGAGGGTGAACCAACACCCTTGCTCAGCACAGCCTCCAAACCCTCACCCAGAAATTTAAAAAACCACCATTTCTGTACTGAAACATTTTAAGGCAAGGAACAAAGAGTCAGCAGAGGCAGGAAAGCAAGGATGCCATGCTGGAGATGTCACTGAATTCATGGATAATGCAGCAACACAGGGGTAGGTGACACAGGCAGGTGACACTGGCTGATCTCTGTTTCACATCAAAAGCTTCATTTCTTTACATTTCTTAAGATTAATTAATAAGTATTGATATTAAGGTATTATTAGTTCTCTAGACTACCCCATTTTCAGTAGTTGGACACAAACTCCTCAAATTCCCATGTTTCCCCATCCTAACCCCCAACATTTTCCTGGCAGCTGACAAGGTTTCAGTCCTTCAGCTCAAAAAACCCCCATGTTTCCTCCCAGTTGCTGCAGTTCAAAAAGACAGGGAACAGGACAAGCTCAAAGCTTTCAGGGAGATTAAGGGATTTAGATGTTATCAGCCTATTTTCCTGAACTTACAGTGATGGAACTGGAATACTGGCCTCTGGCTAAAGCACATCCTGAAGGAAAACAGAGTCTGGAACAAAAAAGCCCACGGAAAGGAGAGGCAAAGAAGCCCAAAACCCAAAGCCACACCGGGAAATTAAACAGCCCAAAACCTCTGAGAACTCGCTGATTTTTGGGAACTGTGCATGGAATAGGAGAAGCTGCTCATGTCCATGTGGTTCACAAAATAAAGCTGAAATGGGAGTTCTTTGTTCTGAATTCCATAAAAATAATTCAACTGCCAGCAAGGAACATCCAGCTGAAATTTATCTCATTCTTCCTCCCAGTGGCTGCTCCAGAGCTTCAATTGTTTTTTCCAAAATTTACATTTCCTACCTTGATTTTAACCCTGAAAATGTTACTCTTCTAGTACATTTACATCTCTATCAGACAATACTGCACACTAAAGGCAGCTGGTCCTGACCAGACTGACATTATCCCTATGGTCCTCCACAGGGAGAAATTACATTATTCCAGGGGTTTTTTTAAATCAGATGAGAGTTCTAGTTACAGATTTTAGTTACAATGTAAGAACTCCCCCAACCATCACTGGATTCCCAATAAATTAATGAGGCTTTGCAGTAAAACACACCCCTGTCCCCTAAGGAGGTGCCTTTTCTGAACCTTTGAATTCCTGGTCTCTGCCAGTTTTCTATCAGGAGGGGACACCCCAGGCTGGGATCAAGGTGGACAAAACCCACCTTTTCCATCAATTTTACAAGAGCCACTGTCACCCTGATGATTCAGTGCATCTGCTGTTACCCAAACAGCAAATGTCTCGTCTTCAGAACCAACCAGACATTTTAAAATCTGTTCTGCACCCTCGTTCCCTGTTACACCACCATGAATCACTCACTGCTTCATTTCCCTCTCATTCCAACACCCACTCCAGATGAATGAAGCTCTTACAACCCCAGTGACATCATCCCAGCTCTCTCCTGCCACACTAGCTCCAGTTAGGAGAGAGAAAACACTGAAATGACACAATTTTAGGGCAGTCACAAGTTGCCCTCCTGCAGATCCACGTTTTCTGTCCTGGGAAGACAAATCCCCTGCTGCAAAGTGCTGGCACCGGCTCACAGGTCATTTGGCTGCTCCCCATCGTGTCCAAACTTCCCCTGAAATGCTCCCACTGCTATAAAAATCTCTCTTTAAATGACATTTCAACTGCCCTGGGAAAAAACCTACACGTTTTGGGACACACTTCCATACCTCAAATGCTACCAAACTGGTCTGACTGAGGCACAAAAGAGCAGCATTTCCAAGCATTTTCCTTGGAAAATCAGCAGTCACCACCAGGTGTGCAGGAGAACTCTTGTTGCTTGTCTAATAATATGAATATACCTAAAGCCATATTGTCATTTTTAATGATGTTCTTAAACTACTCAGTACTTTCCTGTCCTGTGCAGGGCCAGGAGTTGGACTTTGATGATCCTACCAGGTTCCTTCCACCTCAGGATATTCCCTGATTGTGCGAGTTTATAACTTTCACCTGATTTTAAACTCTTAAGAACTTAAAACAATTGATCTCACAATGGGAAAAAAAATCCCAAGAAACACCCTAGTTGAAGACATTCAGTTAACTGAAGACATTCAGTTAATTCATTCTGAACTTTCTCAAGTTTTCCAGGCACTCAAAAATACATTATTGTCTTGAAATTTTATTTCTAAACATTCTCACTTCGGTCCCAGGCTGGACTTCTACTTTCCTTCTTTCCACAACGTTCCTTAACCAAATTATTCCTTTAAAACTACCCTCCCTCCCTTTTATATATATATATATATGATTTTTTTCTTTCTCTAGAAGTCAGGACTGTTGCAGATCTCCCAGTCTGGCCCTGGCAGTGACACATTTACTGCAATAAAAGCAAACTATAACAGGCTGACAGACACCCAGTGGGGAAAAAAAACTCCCTTAATTTCTGTTATAAACAGCCCCTGAAAGCTGCCCCTGGCCTGGTGCTCTGCTTACCCCCCTTCACTCTCTCCATCATCTGTGTTGGCATTCCCTGAGCTGGCTGTGAAATAAATGGAGCTGGAGCCTGTGGAGTCACTTCTCTCCCTGGGATAGGGGAACCTCCTCCGGCGGTTCAGTCTCTGGGTTTCTTCCAGGTGGGACCTGTGAGGAAGGGAAAAGGAAAAAGAAATGAATATTTGGTAGTGAAAGAGCTGCTATTTCCCTTCCCTTCTCCTCTCCAGCAGACTCCATCCAACTCCCTTTACATCCAAAGAATTCACAGGGTGATTTACTCTGGCTTATACAAACATCCCACTCCCAGGCAGGTTGTATTCTCCAGGTAAAGCAAGCCTTGGTCCATATTCAATCCATATATAATCCATGTCTAATCCATATATGCAATATTCATCAGATCTCTTCATCAGGAACCACAGTGGCAGGACAAGGAGTAAAGGGTTTGGACTGAAAGAGGGGAAACTGAGGTTGGCTATTGGGAAGGAATTCCTCCCTGTGAGGGTGGGGAGGCCCTGGCACAGGTTGCCCAGGGAAGCTGTGGCTGCCCCTGGATCCCTGGGAGTGTCCAAGGCCAGGCTGGATGGGGTTTGGAGCAGCCTGGGATAGTGGAAGGTGTCCCTGCCCATGGCAGGGGGTGGGACTGGATGGTGTTTAACGTCACTTCCCACCCAAACCATTCCAGCTTTGAGGAACAACCAACCTTCCCAGACTGGAACATGAAGCAGGTGTCACTCCTGATATTCCATAAGGAAAATGCCAGCCCTGCCTGAACACAAACTTGTTTTCACACTAATCCCACTGCAGGTCAAGGCCAGTGGAAGCTGGAGAGACTCCTTTTCCACTTTTGGATACTACATTTAACATAATCATGGCATCCCTGGGAGTGCCCAAGGCCAGGTTGGACGGGGCTTGGAGCAACCTGGGCTAGTGGAAGGCGTCCCTGCCCATGGCAGGGGGTGGCACTGGATGAGCTACAAGGTCCCTTCCAACCCAAAGCATTCCATGACTGTGGGATTCTCCGGGTGCTCTGCTGTGCTGTGGAGCAGCAGGCAGGAGGGGCAGGGCTGGTACCTGACTTCCCCCACGATCTCCACGGCCAGGTGCTGGAGGCTGTTCCGCAGCTCCTCCACTTCCTTCCTCAGCTCCACGAGGTTCCTCACCACGAAGTCCAGGCGCTCCAGCAGCTCCAGCTGCTGCTCCTGCCCCAGCAGGGGGGTGTGCGTGGCTCCGTCCCCCACCTCCGCAGGGACCAGCGCTCCGGGCGCGGCTTGGGCTGGAGAAGAGCGGAACAAATCCTTTAGACGCCCCTGGGAAAGGATTCCACGGGGGAAATCTGACTGCAGTTCTGCTGGCAGGGGACAGGGGGACACGAGGCTTGATCTTGATAGGGCCACCAAGATGGGGAGAGGGATGGAGCAGCTCTGCTATGAAGAAAGGCTGGGAGAATTGGGATTGTTCAGCCTGGAGAAGAGAAGGTTCCAGGGAGACCCCAGAGCCCCTTCCAGGGCCTAAAGGGGCTCCAAGAGAGCTGGAGAGGGACTTGGGACAAGGGATGGAGGGACAGGACAAGGGGGAATGGCTTCCCACTGCCAGAGGGCAAGGATAGATGGGATATTGGGAAGGAATTCTTCCCTGTGAGGGTGGGGAGGCCCTGGCACAGGTTGCCCAGAGAAGCTGGGGCTGCCCCATCCCTGGAAGTGTCCAAGGCCAGGTTGGACGGGGCTTGGAGCAACCTGGGCTAGTGGAAGGTGTCCCTGCCCATGGCTGGGGGTGGGACTGGATGATCTTTAAGATTCCTTCCCACCCAAACCATTCCAGGGTTCCATGAGTCTATGATCACTGTGAAAACACACAGTTTCACTTTCTATTCCCGAAGTTTTGCACAGACATGGATAAAACCCGGCAAGGTCGGGGCTCTGAACTGGCATCAACATCCCAACCTCATTTCCCCCTTTCCCAACTGCATTTCCCCACTGTTCCATCCCCTCTTGCCCCTGCTCCATCCCCGTTTCTCCTATTCCAGCTCCATTCCCCCTATGTTTCCCCCTATTCCAACCCCATTTTCTCTATTCTAGCCCCATTCCCTTCAGTCCAACCCCACTTCCCCCATTCCAACCCCATTTCCCCATATCCCAATCACATTCCCTCTATTGCAGTCCCATACCATCTATCCCAACCCCATTCCCCCATTCCAACCTCATTTCCCCTACTCCAACCCCATTTCCACCATTCCAGCCCCATTCCAACCTCATTTCCCCTACTCCAACCTCATTTCCCCCATTCTAGCCTCATTCCCCCTATTCTAGTACTATTCCAACTCCATTTCCCCCATTCCAACCCCATTCCCCTCTGTCCCAAATCCATTTCCTCCATCCCAAACCCATTTCCCCCATTCCTATTCCAGCCCCATTCCCTCCATCTCCCCTATCCTAACCCCATTCCTTCTATCCCAGCCCCATTCCCCCCCATTCCAACCTCATTTCCCCCATACCCCTATCCCAGCTCCATTCCTTATATCCCAACCCCATTCCTTCTATCTCAGCCCCATTCCGGCCCCATCCCCTCCATCCCAACCCCACTCCTTCTATCCCAACCCCATTCCTTCTATGCCAGCCCCATTCCTTCTATCCCAGCCCCATTCCAGCCCCATGCCCTCCCTTCCAACCCCATTCTTTCTATCCCAGTCCCATTCCTTCTATCCCAACCCCATTCCTTCTATCCCAGCCCCATTCCAGCCCCATCCCCTCCATCCCAACCCCATTCCTTCTATCCCAACCCCATTCCTTCTATCCCAACCCCATTCCTTCTATCCCAACCCCATTCCTTCTATCCCAACCCCATTCCTTCTATCCCAGCCCCATTCCTTCTATCCCAGCCCCATTCCTTCTATCCCAGCCCCATTCCAGCCCCATCCTCTCCATCCCAACCCCATTCCTTCTATCCCAGCCCCATTCCTTCTATCCCAGCCCCATCCTCTCCATCCCAACCCCATTCCTTCTATCTCAACCCCATTCCTTCTATCCCAGCCCTATTCCAGCCCCATCCCCTCCATCCCAACCCCATTCCTTCTATCCCAACCTCATTCCTTCCACCCCAGCCCCACTCCAGCTCCATCCCCTCCATTCCAACCCCGTTCCTTCCACCCCAGCCCCACTCCAGCCCCGTCCCCTCCACGCCCAGCCCGCTCCGGGCCCGCTCCGGGGCCGCTCTCCCCGCGCGTACCGCGGCCGTGCGGCGCGGCCGCCTCCCTCCAGCGGCGGCGCAGGGCCCAGAGCAGCCCTAGGCCGAGGCCGGCGCCCGCCCCCAGCCCCAGCGCCAGGGCCAGGGCCAGGCGGGGCCCGGCCCGGGCAGGGACCGCCGCGGCCACGGACACCGGCACGGCCATGGCGGCTCCGGGCACCGGGCGCGGGCCGCGCGCACCGGGCGCGTCACCGGGCGCGGCCCCGAGCGGACCAATGGGAAGCGGGGAGCGTCACGGCGTGGGCGGGGCCGCGCACGGCGTGGGCGGGGCGGCGGGGCCACGCCCACACAGCGGGCACGTGGAGGTGCACCTGGATAGGGACAGGGACCTGCGGGTACACCTGGACATGGACAGAGATAGGGACCTGCGGGGACACCTGGACACGGACAGGGACAGGGACCTGTGGGTACACCTGGATAGGGACAGGGACAGGGATAGGGATAGGGACAGGGACAGGGACAGGGACCTGCGGGGACACCTGGACACGGACAGGGATAGGGATAGGGACAGGGACCTGCGGGGACACCTGGACACGGACAGGGATAGGGATAGGGACAGGGACCTGCGGGGACACCTGGATAGGGACAGGGACAGGGACCTGCGGGTACACCTGGACACGGACAGGGATAGGGATAGGGACCTGCGGGGACACCTGGACACGGACCTGGACAGCGACAGGGACCTGCGGGTACACCTGGACACGGACAGGGATAGGGACAGGGACAGAGACCTGCGGGTACACCTGGATAGGGACAGGGATAGGGACAGGGACCTGCGGGGACACCTGGACACGGACAGGGATAGGGATAGGGACAGGGACAGGGACCTGCGGGGACACCTGGATAGGAACAGGGACAGGGACAGGGACCTGCGGGTACACCTGGACACGGACAGGGATAGGGATAGGGACCTGCGGGGACACGTGGACAGGGACCTGCGGGGACACCTGGACACGAACAGGGACAGCAACAGGGACCTGCAGGTACACCTGGACACGGACAGGGATAGGGACAGGGACCTGCGGGTACACATGGACATGGACAGGGATAGGGACAGGGACCTGCAGGTACACCTGGACACAGACAGGGACCTGGACAGGGACAGGGACCTGTGGTTACACCTGGACCTGTATCTGTGCCTGTACATGCACCTGCACATGCACCTGCACCCACAGTTACACCCGGACCTGGACCTGCAGTTGCACCTGTACATGTACATGGACCTAAAGTCACACCTGTACAGGGACCAGTACCTGCAGTTACACCTGGACCTGTATCTGTGTCTGTACATGCACCTGCACCCACAGTTACATCCAGACCTGGACCTGCAGTTACACCTGGACCTGGACCTAAAATTACACCTGTATATGGACCTAAAGTCACACCTGTACATGTACATGGACCTAAAGTTACACCTGTACATGTACATGAACCTAAAGTCACACCTGTACATGAACCTAAAGTCACACCCACACATGTACATGGACCTAAAGTTGCACCTGTACCTGCACATGGATCTAAAATCACACCTTTACATGAACCTAAAATTACACCTGTACATGCACATGAACCTATACTTACACCTGTACATGTACCTGTACATGTATCTCATTACACCTGTACCTGAACCTAAAATTACACCTGAACCTACAGTTCCAACCACACCCCCTACCTGTACCTGCAGATACTCCTGTACCTGTTCCTTTTCCAAGGAAATAATTTCTGGAGAGACCCTTTAACACCCTCAGAGCAGCAGAGAACACCCGCAGGCTGGGGGTACGTGGAATGAAATCCCACTGGATTGGGTGTTCAGCTTCCAGCAGTAAGGGACAAATGGGACAGAAAATGGGAAATTGGGAATGCCCAATGGAACCAAGTGGGACAGGGTTATTGCAGTGAGGGAGCTGTGCACAGAGCAACCAGTTCTTGGGATGAGAGAACGGATTTTAGGTGGAATTAGGTGGAAGGAGACAGGAATGGCCAAACAATCATCCCAAGCCTTTAGGGTTGGAATTTCTCCCTTCTACAGGAAACACAGTGAGTGCAGAGGGCACTTACATTCCTGGCAGGATCCCCCAAGAAGAACCTGTTTATCCCAGGATCATTAAAGCTAGAAATGCCCTTTTTCTGGAAGATCCAAAGGATTCTTCAGGAAAAGGCGCCGGTCAGGAATGGGAAAATCAAGCCCTCCGTGTGCTCCCTGCTCTCGGGAGCGTGGGTGATGGCAGAGCCAAAGAACCCTTTTCTTCCCTTTCCCTGAATTACTGGGAGTGATTCCGAGCTGGGCTCATCTCCTGCGTGCCCAGGCAGAGCTGGGAGCAGCCAGCTCGGAGCCAGGGCCGGAGTGTGATAAGCTACTCCTGGATGATGGATGGCACCCCTGAGATCCATCATGCTCCAGCTGCCTCCCAGATTTCAGTATCTCCTCAGGAAATCCAATATTAAAATGTCACGTGCAGCTCTGCTCTTGTTTCCCTCTTTTTTCCTTACTTTTTTTTTTCCCCCCCCTCCAAGAAAGAGGCAGAGCAAGAGCTGGGCAGGCTGCCAGAACACTGGCTAGGTTTCCTTTAGTTTCTGGAAGGGTCTGGATTTCATACCCATGTTTTCCCCTGCAGCCAACAGGCTGGTAACCACAGAGCACACACACCTGGTGGAGATCCAAAGGGCACATGGATTGTGGGAATCCTGTCCAAATCCAACCAACGTGAAAGGTGCCAGAGCGGTGGTGCTGTTGGTTCATTGGACAGTGGGTTTGTGCCGGGGCAGGAGAGCCATGAGCAAACATTCCCACTGTTCCAGGACCTGGGGAAGAGCCTCCTGAGGATGGGAATGATCGAAATGAGCTGATGTTTAACCAGTGGGGTGAGAGTTATCAGCAAAATTAGGAATTGACTGTGGTTTGTTAATCTGGGGAGCTGCGTGGAGAGGCCCCAAGTCTGGAGGCCAGGGAACTATTATTTGCTATTTACGGAAGTATTATTTGGTTTATGTACGGTTTTCCAGTTGGGAGGTTGGGTGTTGAGGGGGGGGAATTACTCAGCACCTGCAGAGGAAGTGTCTCTGCCTGTCCCAGTCCCACGAAATGAGCTTCTCCTCAAATTGTGAAGGGATTTAAACCCCTGTGTTCCCCAATGAAAGCTTGACAGCTGGTAGAAAAATGGAGTTTTACCCAAAAATATTGGAACACGCTGCTTCAGGGGAATGTTCAGTCGGAGGGTGGGGTGGGCGTTGTGATGCTCTGCAGGGCCCAGAGCTTCCCACCTGCCTGGCTCCTGCTCCATCATCTCCCTGCTGTCATTTCCTGGTCCCTTATCTGCCTGCTATTAATTTCCTGGTTCTTCTTCTCCCTATCCATCATCTCCCTGTCCATCATCTCCTCGTCCATCACCTCCCTACCCATCTTCTCCTGTCCCCCATCTCCCTGTCCTCCACCTCCCTGGCTGTCGTCTCCTGGACCATCGTTTCCCTGCTCACCACCTCCTGTCCTTTGTCTCTCTATCGATCACCTCCCGGTCCATCACCTCCCTGTCCCTCTCCTCCTGCTCCATCTCCTTCCTGCCCACCACCTCCTGCCCACCCCTCGTCGAGGGATCCGTCGGAGTCCCCCGGGGGTCTCCCGCTCCCCATTCCCGGCGGGGCCCCTCTGACCCCTCCGGGAGCCCCTTTTTCCCCCCGCGCTGCCCGGGGGCGGTGGCGCCGGGGCGGGACCGGGGGCGGCCCCGGAGCGGCGGCGGGAGCGGCGGAGCGGAGATGCCGTACCTGCTCATCAGCACCCAAATCCGCCTGGTGAGTCCCGGCGGGACCCCCGGGCCCGGGGAATTTCGGGGGGCGGGCAGGGACCGACCGGGACGAGCGGCGGGACGAGCCCACGGGTGCGGTCCCGGGCTGGGCTGTCCCCGCTGCTGCTGGGGAGGGTGTTGGGGGTGATGCAGATTTGGGGGACGGTGCCCGGTGTGGGGTGTCCGGCACAAACCACCCCCGCACTCCGCAAGAGCCCCCGGTGCCCAAACCCCGGGGGTCGGGGCGTGGAGAGCCCGCGGTACCCACACCACAGCTCTGCTCCCCCCAAATTCTCCTCTCCCAAACAGCGACTCACTCGGGAAACTTGTGGCAGGATCCCAGGAACGCCAAAGGAACAGCTCTGCCCGCCCGTCCTCGCCGTGGTTTTCCCTCTTGTCCCCAAAGAGCCGTTCCAGGGTGGAAAACCCAGCCGAGGAGTGGACATGGCTGGCAGCAGGGTCTGGCAGGAGCCGGGCAGGGGTTGGGATCGCTGTCAGGGATTCCTGGCTGGGCACAGCCTGTTAGTCTCAGATAAAACCACAGAGGAAATGTAACTCCCCGGCGCTGGCAGCACACACATCCCACAGGGCAGCTGCTCCCCAGCTCCTGGCAGCCAGCACATCCTGCAGGATTCTGCGGGAGCCCACAGCCCTGTGCTTATCTGGGCTTTCCCTTTCCCAACCCAAAGGGGAGCCATCCGCCCGAAAGCCCAAATATGCCAGCGTGGTTTGGGGCAGGAAGGGGGGACGGTGAAAACAGCAAGCGAACAAAGGGAGGGAGTTGGGTGATCGACGCTGCTGCTGCTGCTGGAGATGTCCCATTACACATCCCAAAGGAAGCAGCAGCGGACTGGGAATGGGGACGTGAGGGGACGCTGCAGCACCGAAGCGTCTGCCAGCAGTGACGAACTGATTGAGTGATTATGGGTGAGGTACAGGAAAGGGCACATGTGCTGTTCCCTATCGGACTGGCAGCCTGGATCAGCGGAGCTCAGTCTCCCCTCTGGAGACTTTGGAAACTCTGCTCTTTGCCAGGGCAAAGCAAACATTTCCAGCCTGGAACTTGCTGGGAACGGCCCGTCCTGGCCTTGCAGGGGGGAATGACTGTGTTTTCCTGGCAGTGGCCAGGGCAGGGCTCACTGAGGTCCCCTCATGGTCCAGACAGGTGGTTCATGGCAATTCCCTTCCCAGTAAAGCTCTTACTGGAGCTGTACTGGGAGTGGGAGCAGGAGCTGTACCCCCACATGTCACTCACTGCTCCCCTGCCTCTCCCACAGGAGGCTGGTCCCACCATGGTGGGTGACGAGCACTCAGATCCCAACCTGATGGACTTCCTGGGGGCCAGGAAGAGGAACATGCCGGGCAACAACTTGTAAGTCCTCCTCTTCTTATTTTCCTGAGAAAACATGGAGCATTTTCACTCCTGGCATTTCCTACAGCACCTTCCAGCTGTACAGTTAATCCTGGGGCATGTCTTGTCCTGCCTGCCAATGCTCACCTGAGGAAATGCTGCCTGATACTTCACTTAGTTCTTCAGTTTTTCCTTGCTCTGGCCCTCTTTTAGCACCTGACCCACCTTTCCCTCTCTCCTCACCCCTTACACACCAGGATGCTCCTGGCTGTTACCTGACACATGGCCCAGCTGGAACAAGACATGCATAGCTCCATCTGCCAACATCCCACCCCTCATCCTGAACTCAAATCTCCTTGGTCTGATCACCTCCAGCCCTGAGACACTCAGGAGCAAACGCTGCTGTCACAGCCTTGCTCTGCCTGTGGTGCTGAGCCACCTGGAATGCTCATCCACAGTCCGTCCTGTCCTGCTCATCCGCAGACTGTCTGTCCCATCCCATCCCATCCCATCCCATCCCATCCCATCCCATCCCATCCCATCCCATCCCATCCTATCCCGTCCAGCTCAGCCACAATCTGTCCTGTCCCACCCTGTTCTCCAGTGCAGCTCGAGGTTTCTCCCGAGCCAGCCCCTCTCAACAGCTCCCAAAGCTTTCCCATGGGTTGCTGAGTGCTGAGGTCAGAGCTGCTTCTTGTGGTGTCCCCCTCGACTCCCACCCCTTATTCCCTGCGTATTCCCAAACCATGGATATTTGCCACTTCTCCATGTCCCATCTCTGCCCAGGCCGAGTTTGACCTCAGCCTTCAGGAAAGTACCATGTGGAGACATGACCAGCATCTTCCTCATGGCTTGGCCCACTTTTTTTCCCTTTTTTTGCCCACTTGATATTCCACTCCTTAGTTTTATCTGGGAAAAAAACCCCAAACAACCACAAAGCAAAACAAAACCCTAAATGCAAATGAACTTGAGAGGAGCAGCTCAATTCCTGTTCACGTCCCACAGCACAGAGGAGAAGGACCAGGTATTTAACAGAAGGGGCCTCTTGTCCCAGCATATTCCTAAATTTCCATCTGAGGAGCTGGGAAAACCCCCCCCCTACTCAGCACCAGCCTGGCAAACACCGAGGGCTGGATCCTCGGCTGCTGCAGCCTTAAAATCTGAGTGGGGTGGGAGATTTTAAAGAATAAGGAGATAAAACATAAATACTGAGGCCCCCCCTATCCCAACCGAATTCCTGGGGGGGTTTGCCGGGCTGATTCCTCCCTGTGCTGCTGTTCCCAAGACGGTGGGTGGGCAGGGATTGGCAGCAGCACTGGCTTCGTGCTGCCACCCGCCGAGCCCCGAGTTACGCAACGGGATGGGAGACACGGCAGGGGAGGAGGAGAACAGGCTCCGAGAGGGAAGAAGCGCTGCTGGATCCTGAGAGATTTGGGCAAGGATCCCTGGGATTCGGGTGGGAAAGGAAGGCAAGGACAGATAAATGCCTCTGTGGCACCCGCCCCAGCAGCTGGGGGAGCTGCAGTACTGTGAGGAACTGGAGCACCACACTCTGCTTGTTTGGGAGAGAGGATCTGAGGCTTCCTACGGGATCTCCCTGGTGGATTCACCACCTTTTTTCCCTCGCTGTGGCCTGGAGCCTTTTGAGCTCCTCTTGCCCCACCTGCTCCTTGGCACAGCCTGGTGTCATAGTTGGGAACTCCACTGCATCCCTGGGGGATGTCCCTATGGCACATGCCCATGGCACATCCCTATGGCACATCCCTGTGGCACATCCCCATGGCACATCCCCATGGCATATCCCTTCAGCACATCCCCGTGGCACATCCCCGTGGCACATTCCCACAGTACATCCCTATGGCACATCCCTTCAGCACATCCCTATAGCACATCCCCATAGCACATCCCCGTGGCACATCCCTATGGCACATCCCCACGGGACATCCCTGTGGCACATCCCTATGGCACATCCCCACGGGACATCCCTGTGGCACATCCCTATGGCACATCCCCACGGGACATCCCTGTGGCACATCCCTATGGCACATCCCTTCAGCACATCCCTATAGCACATCTCCATAGCACATCCCTATGGCACATCCCCACGGGACATCCCTGTGGCACATCCCCATGGCACATCCCTACAGTACATCCCCATGGCACATCCCCATGGCACATCCCCATGGCACATCCCCATGGCATATCCCTTCAGCACATCCCCACAGCACATCCTCACAGCACATCCCTGTGGCACATCCCCGTGGCACATCCCTGTGGCACATCCCCGTGGCACATCCCCATTGCACATCCCCGTGGCACATCCCTGTGGCAAATCCCCTCGGCACATCCCCATGGCACATCCCCGTGGCACATCCCCGCGGCACTGCACGTCGTCCCCGCGTGCTCTTGAGCAACAGGGAATTGGGAAAGTCCCCTGGCTGGAACGTGGCTGCTGGCACCCCGAGAGCATGGCCACGTGCCAGTGGGGCGAGCCCGGCCACCTCCACCAGCGTCCCAACCAGGGCCGAGAGCTCCGGGATCTGCACCCCGGCCAAGCAGGATTTTCCCCAAGTCCTTCCTGAGCAGATACAGACGCTGCAAACCTCCCCTCCCTTCCTGCAGCACCGTGGGCCCCAAAACCTTAACCGTGACCTTGGAGGGAGCCTGAAGGAAAGGCCTGAGCAGCACGAACCTGCTGGGAAACCGGGATGGACAGGTGAAGCACCTAACTCCCTGTAATCAGGGGGTGCACGGATCCTGTTCCGCAGCTCTGCATGGCCAAAAGGCCCCTCATTAAGTCCCACGAGGTGTGGGGAGCAGGCATGTGGTCCCCGAGCCCTGGGGGCAGCCAGGGGTGGCACAGGGACAGCTAGGATGGGCACAGGGAAGAGCCCAGATGTAGCACAGGGGCAGTCACGGCGAGGGGCAAATCCCTGACCCTCGGGTGCTGTGGACAAGGGGACTCTGGGTGTGCCCAGGCGGATGTGGGTCCTCGGCCTCTCCGGTCATTACACGCTCTCAGCACCCTGTTGGATTTGGGAGCTGAGGGCTGAGGCACCTGCTGACATTCAGCATACCTGTTCCTCCGGGCACAGCCAAACCCCGTCCTCAGGGAGCTGGAGGAGAGCTGGGCAGAGGTCCCAGGAGCTCGGCTGCTCCATCCCCACAAATCTCCGCGCGCGGAGGACGCTCCCGCCCCACCCCTGCGTGGGCTCTCCTGGTTTGGCACACCTGGAGGCAGAGCAGGTGGAATCACACACCAAACCAGTGCCGATCTGGGATGACTTCTCTTTTCCCTGACGGCGTTTTATCCGGAAGAAAAGGCTTTGCAGGTGTCCCAGCCCCTCCATCCCGGCTGGATGCACACGGAGACGGCAGCGTGTCTGATGCCCACACTGTGCAATCTTTGTGCTGTGATAAAGCCCTGGGAACTCTTTCCTCCTGATTTTAGCTCAGCCACTCCGTTTTTTAGGTTCCTACAAATCCCTGCCTCTGCTCCTTCCTCTGAATAATGGGAATAATATTTACCACCTCCCACTGGGAATCTGAAGGGTTATGTGGCAACCCTCCTGGAGAAAGCATGGACTTCAAAGACGTTTATAATAACACACATTATCTTTACACCACATCTATAATTACAGCCAAGTACAGTCTATCTTGAGAAACTGGAAAATCTCTCACATCTTGGGGTTATTTTGTGCTTTAAAGCGCTCCCTGCTCCAGCACGGCTCTGCAGCCCAAGCAGGAGCAGCTTTGGAAAGGCTTTTGGACCTTTTTTTATCGTTATTAGTATGAAAATCAGGAGAGTCTTTGTTAAGGCGGCCAAACTGGATCCCCAGTGATCCTGCAACCCGTCATTATCAGGCACCACGAGTCACCTGAGGGCTGAGCTGCCCTGGAACTTATCCCAGCTGCTCCAATAAATGCTGCATCCCAGAAGCTGTGTCAAAGGAAAGGCTGGCAGATCCAGTGCCAAAGGTTCTACTGGCCAGCTCAGCTCTGCTGTCCCCACCCAATTCAGCCCAGTTTGTGTCTGGTCCTTTACTGGGGAGCAGTGTCACAGCCCTCAAGATTCCACAGAGGAGCAGAGCAGGCTCTGGGAGCTAGGGGAAGGAATGAGCAGCTTCTGCTCCAAACACAGAGCCAGCACAAAACCAATGAGGAATTAGGGCCAGACAAGGATCCCAGTGTCAGTTCCCAGACTCCCAGGTACTGCTGGGGCAGAGCAGCCTGTGCTCCACTTCACCTGGCACCTCTGTGCAGGACAGACAACTCCTGGATTTCCAAAGCTTTGCCACCTGACTGAAGGCAGCACCTTGTTCCAATCCCCAAATATCAGCACGGGCTCTCAAACCCACCCAGCTTACAGACATGCTCCAACATGGGCAGAACACTGGGATTTCATTCCTTAGAAACACCTGAATCATTCCTCCCTGCTTGGCCCAGATTCTCCTCCTTCTTCATGAATTCCCAGAACTGTGTTCCCCTGTGTTTACCCACGAACCCTCTGCTGCAGTTTCAGCCCAGTTTCCGAGCAGCACGTGGCTCTAGACACCCAATCCCTGAGCCACATTCCCATTTAACCTGATCCTTCCCTCCCGGACAGGATTCCCCTTGGTTTGGCACCATGGGCTGTGTCCTTCCCCTCGGGTTAACCGAGGCACTGCGTCGCGCTCACCTGTGCCAGGTGCAGTCACTGGGCTTACCTGGGTTAGGACTGAGGCAGAGTCACTTCCACGAGGAAATTCCCGTCTCTTCCTCCCCCCAGCTCACTTTATTCCTCCTCTTTCCCGGGAGCAGCTGTGAGTACTATGTGAACGACGCGCCGCGCGTGGTCCTGGACAAGCTGGAGAAGCTCGGCTATCGCGTGGTCAGCATGACCGGCGTGGGCCAGACCCTGGTCTGGTGCCTCCACAGGGAATAGCCAGGAAGAATCCTGCCTTCCACCCAGCCCAGATCCTGCTGGACATCATCTCTACAGGACTGACAGCGAATTTTTTCCCCCTTCATTCCGTCCTGTCCCAGACTCCCGGCGCTCGGGCGGGGAGAGGAGCGGCGCAGAGGCAGAGCTGGACCCAGTGGGATTTTGCCATCCTTGTCGTTTCCCAAGAGCAAGGGGAGGAAAGGATGCCCAAAAATCAGGCAGAGGGAACAGATGGCTCCAGCTCTGCCTTCAGCAGGATGGCAGTCTGGCAAATTCCAGCTTTTTACATTTTAATCATCTATTTAGCATGCCTTGGAGGAAGCTCAGTAACAGACCTGTCTGCCTTCTCTCAGGCTGCCTGGAGAGGTCCGTGCCTTCTCCCGGGCCAGGGAGGTTACAGGGGGACACCAGGCATGGACAGCATCCCATCTCATCCCTGAAATCTGAGGGAGAACCACTAAACCTACCCAGTGGTCCGAGAATCCCCTTCCCTTGGCAGCAAGGCCCATTTCCATCCCACACAGGATCGTGGTCAGCAGCATCCTCAGACTTCCAGATCCCAGAGTGCCATCCAAGCATAACACAGGGTTCCCAAAATAGCACAGAAAGGTGTTGTGAGCATTCCAGGAGCGGGCCCTAATCCCAACAGCAGCAGTTGCACTGCTGGGATGTTTGGGGCTGTGTACGGATCCTGCTGTAGGAGTAACACCAATAAAGCTTTGCTCTAAAGACACCAATGTCCTTCTGTGGGTTGTTTGAAGCTGCAGCCAAATCCTTCTGGATGCATGGCTCCCAGACTGGCTTCCAGGGATTAAAAGCTCCAAGGTTTGGTGTTCTGATGGCACCCCTCACACCCTGTCCCATGAGATGGGGCAGCTGCTCTGGACACACACTGACCTGCACACTGAAGCCATTTCCTTCCCCAAACCTGGAAAGGGATAAAGGCCGCAGTCCCTGGGAGTTTGTATTCCCACACCAGCTTTAAAAAAGGAGGTTTATTGACTTAAATTAAGAAAGAGCTCAGGGCGGGGGGGGTGCAGGGGTGGGGAGAATCCAATACTGTCACGCTAAGTGTGAGACTCTTCCTCGTCTTCCCGCCGGAGCTGCTCGATGAGCTGCTGCCTCTCTGCTGCCTGGCGCATCCTCATCATCACCAGGCTCTCGTAGTCCCGCTCCGACACCACGGATGCCTGGCAGGGAGCAGGAAACACACACAACCCATCAGGGACAGTGCAGACCCAGCTCCCCTCTCCCCAAATCCCCCCTCTCAACACGGGAGTTCTGGGCAGGAAGCAGTTTGATCCCACAGAGATGGGGTGAGGTGTGAAAGCTGCCTGGCTACGGAAAAACAAGCTGCTTCCTAAGCGTGGCTGATGGGGAAAGCAGGAGACACAGAGAGCCTGCATTCCTGAATTCCCCTCTTGCTGCCAGAGCTGCTCCCTGCTCCCCACGAGGCTGGATGAGGCATTATTTTGGATGATGAGCTCACCCTGCCCCTGCAACGCTGCGGCCCAAAGTCCAGCGTACACTTCACCCGTTACAAAGGCTGACACCATAAAAACATCCAACCTCTGTGGATCAGTCACGGAACTGATAACTCCCAGCCAACTGAGGGTGGTGAGGGCACCTCACAGGCTGCCCAGAAAAGCTGTGGATCCCTGGAAGTGTCCAAGGCCAGGGCTTGAAGCAACCTGGGCCAGTGGAAGGTGTCCCTGACAATGGCAGGGGAGCGGAACTGGATGATCCATAAGGTCCCTTCCGACCCAAACCATTCCTGATTCTGTGATTGTAACAGTTGGAATTGATGATATTAGAGGTCTTTTCCAACCTGAACGATTCTAAGTGGCTGCAGAAAGAAAACCACCAGGTATGTTCCCAAACCTGACGCAGGAATGGAATAGTTTTCCAAAGCTCCCAGAGCCTTCCTGCTGAGTGTGGCAGCAACCGTCACGTGAACCCAGTTGATTGCAGACTCTGCCTAATGAACGTGGGCAGCAGATGACAGCTGCTCCAGTGCTTTGGAACTCTGCTTCCAAAGCCATTCCACACTAGTAGGTGGCCGTGCTATTTTGGATGTATGAAAGCACTGCAAGGCTTGGAAACATCCATCTCATTCCTTGACAGTTCAAGCAGAAATAAGTGGCTTGACAGAAGGTAAATGGAAAAAAACCAAAACCCTCACGTTCATTCTTCTAGGAACTGGGTTTAGTGGTGATTTCAGAGAGTCATGGAATCACAGAATGGTTTGGCTTGGAAGGGACCTCAAAGATCATCTGGTTCCAACCCCCTGCCATGGGCAGGGACACCTCCCACTAGCCCAGGTTGCTCCAAGCTCCGTCCAACCCGTCCTTGGACACTTCCAGGGATGGGGCAGCCACAGCTTCCCTGGGTACTTAAGGACATCTTAGGAAGCAGCAGGGATACAAAGGCAATAGAATGGCTAAATAAGACTCTGCATGAAAATGGGGCAAGTGCAATTTGTTATCAAGTGCCAGCAAAGTGGTTCCTCCGGCTGTGAGGACAAAATAGAAGCCCCACAACAGATGAGGAACGTCGAGTGGGAAATTAGGAGTCTAATTGGTGTCTTAGGAGCCAGATGAGTGAAATGACCTTTGGGTGCTGGCAGCACCAGTGTCTCAGAAAGCACTGATGGGTATTGGCCCTCAGCAGCAGAACCAGGATCCTCCCCAGTCCTGTCCACCAACCCCAGGGATTTGCTGGGCTGGATGGAAGAGGCTGTGTGAGACTCATGCAGATGAATCACCCACACAAACCTGAATCCCCACCTCGCACACGGACTGAAATTTAAAACAGACAAGAGATTATTCCCAGCCTGGTTTGGGAGCCCTGCTGACACACAGAGCCTTCGGAGCGGCAGGAGGGAGGAGAAGAGCCTGATCCAGGTGGGCTCCAAGCTGGCAGCTCCCAGCAGTCCGGGTGCCTCCGAGGAGCTCTCCTGCTCCTCGGGCAGCGTGGGCTGAGGCTTTGCCACTCCACACACCTACTTCCTGCAATCCTGGCAATTACCAATCGTGTAAAACCCAGTTCCTGACGTGGCTGACTCAGCAAGGGCTTGGCTCAAAACAAACACATCCGAGCAGGAGCTGCAGCCCGGGAAGAGGCGACGGGCGGCACATGAAGAGACAGCGGCGGCGGCGGCTTCGGGGATTTTTAGCATTCTGGGTCCAACCTGGCTGAATTCCCGAACTCCCGGCTCAGCTGTCCCCAGACTCTCTCCTTCATCCTGGTGGGCGTGGCAGGCACGGTTCTCCGAGTGCTCCAGCAGCTTCTCCTCTGCGCCCTCGGACCCGGGGCTGCTCCGACACGGCGTAAGTCTCCTTCGCATTCCGTTCTCCCGGCATTTGCCTTTCACGGCGTCGCCTTCTACATCCCCCTTCGCCTCTATTTCCTTGGCTCCTCCGGTGGGACTGAGTCACCGTCTCCTTCCCAACCACCCACTGGATTTTCCGGCGGTGCCCCTCCGCAGAAGGTGGCTGGTTACCATGGCACCCGGGTGCCCTTCTGTTCTAGATGCCAGATTAGATCTGTTCTCATGGTGACTGTGCCTTGCTGTTCCTCACCAGCACACGTTTAACGAGCTCAGACACCGTGTTCCTTCTCCACTCAAGGAGGAGACTCCTTAAGATCCAAGACGAGCCAACTGCTCCTTACCACAGCGTGGAGTCTGCATTTCCTGCACTACCAGCCTCTCTGTTTTCCTTCCAGCTACGGGAACGGGGCAGGAAGAAGCTGTTCCTGCTGCGTGGCTCGCTGCTGATCCCGTGGCTCAAGTCCAGCACCTGCCTGTGAGGAGTCAGCAGGTCCCTTCTCCTCACTGCCTTCCCTCAGCATGGATACCTGGCGCAGAGGGTCCATCAAGTCCACCACGTTCTTCAGACGTTTCTCCCTCAGGAGGCACAAAAAGCTGGGCAACCAAGTCATCATCCTGAACCAGAACAGCCACACTCTGGACACTGACAGCCAGAAGAGGGAAGGCTTGAGGGATCTGAAGGACAAGTCTGACTACCTGTCGTGCCAGAGCGAGCAGAACCTGGCCAAGGCACAAGCCCCTCCCAAGCCTCCCCGGCTGTACCTGGACAGTTCCAGCTGCCCCAACATCATCGACCACACCGACTCCCACTCCGACATCTCCTTTTCCGACGCCGCTCAGTACCACAAAGGCACTCAAACGCACAAGGACCAGGCTACGGACCACGGGACCTCAGAGGCAGGTTCCCAGAACGGCACCACTCTTCCCGACCTGGCTGACCCCTTCCTGTCCTTCAAAGTGGATTTGGGGCTATCGCTCCTCGAGGACGTCCTGCAGACCCTCAGGAAACAGAACCCAAGAGATTATGCCATCTGAAGGTATTTATCATTCACCACATCCCATTTCCCCGATGCTGCTGCCGGTTCCTCTGATCCCAGCGGGAGGAAGGATGCTGGAGCATGCCTGTCGTGTGTGGCCTGTTTTGTTGCCCTCGCCTCACCCACCACAGACCATCCCTGTCCTTGCCAAGGAATCCTCTGGAGCAGAGCTCAGGTGAGAGCACTGTTTCCACTCTTCACCCCGGGAATCTCCCACTCCGGACTGTGCGTCTCCTCCTCAGGGAAGAACGGCACCGTTTGGGAAAGACTTGTTATTTTGGGGATGTGGCTGTGACACTGCGGGGCAGGGACACCCAGGGACTTGGCATGGATCCCTTGTGGGACAGCAGGCAGCCTGCAAGGAGACAGCAGCACTGCACCTCAAAGCCACAGGTGTGGCAAGGGCCGAGAGACGGGAACTGGGGGTTCTTCTCCCACCGTGTCTGGATGTGAAAAATCAAAGCTGTTCCTCTTCTTTTTTTTTTTCTTCCTCCTTGTGGGTTTCTTTTTCCCCAGCTCCAGTGCAGTTGGCACTCCCAGCCTGGAAACAGGTAAGCATCCACTCGTGCTCGTGATAGAGCACCAGCAGTGGGTTTATCCTCCTGGCAGGGGAGAGGAGATGTCTCCACACACTGCTGCCTCACGCATGCACTGAGCTCCCAGCTGTACAGACGTGGAAGAATAAATGTATTTGTGACTGGAAGTGTCTGGTTGCCTCATTTAGTTGGTCAGAAGCCACAAAAAGCCAAGGCACCAGGAGCACAGGGTATCTGGAGTGGCCCAGATCCATCCTCCCCGGCACTGCAGGTTTTTCTGAGGGAGGGGAAGCAGCGTGGCTCTGTTTTTCTGGGCTGGGGGAAGGAGAGAGCTGCTGGGACTTGATTTTCCCCAAAGGAGAGCTCACACAGCTCAGGGCAAGACCCGGTTCTCCACCCCTGAGCTGGAGAGCAGGAAGGGCTCTGCCAGGCTGAGAACATTTCGGGGCAGCATCAGGGCAAACTGCTAAAAGGACACTGCAGAAACTACTGCAGTAGTCACCAATTCTCACCTTTCCGATAGGCTAGATATTAGGGCTCTTTTAAAAAACAACAATAATAAAACTTCCATGCCCCCAGATAACCAGGAGCTTTGGAAGTGGCTACAGCAAAGTGCAGGGACATTCCAGAGCCGGCACAGCCGGCTCTCACCCTGTCAGATTCACCTCTCAAAGCCTGGTAATACGAAACAAACCCTCTGAAACCTCCAAGGAGCTTAGAAAAGGTGCAAGGATGCCAGGCAGGAGGCTTTTCTCAGGGCTGAGGAGCGCTGGCAGGGAGATCCTGCTGAAGGAGCAGGGAAAACCTTCCCAAACCTGAGTGCTCCATGCCGTTGTCGTGACAAAACAAGCTCCTCACTGCGCTGCACGGCCACTGTGTGCTCTGAACCACCACACAGGCATTGCTCTCAATGGCCTGGAGTAACACTGGCCAAGCCACAGCTTTTGTAATCCAAGGGGAAGTCGCCTGCTTGGCTCCAGCAGCTCTCCAGGAACTGCTGGACAACGTGCACCCGTGGCCGTAGGAGAACGAGTAGCCTGCGACTCACTGCCTCCTCCCAGCACAACAGTCAGCCTTGCTTCCACACGAGAAGCACTTCCAAAACCCCTGCTTAGGGTCTGATTGTCCTTCACCTGCAGCTTTTGGCACTCAGCATCCCTGTCCCAGGCAGGGAGCACCGGGATGACCGTCCCAGAGGACGAGCGGCGAGCGCGTTGCCAGGAGAACGCTGCGGGTCTTGGGCTGTTTGCTGAAGCAGAGCAGGGAAGGAGCTGCCTTTGCACGGGGTGGGAACAAAATGGGGGTGGATTCAGACAAAACCAGGGGGGAAGCAAATAGGAAGCGAGGGCAGCTTGAATCGGAATGAGGTTTGTGCAGCTCGGAAGCAAGAATGTGGAGTCTGATGGCTGGGTGTGAAAGGAAGAGGCAGGAGCAACAGGGATCTGGAAGCTCATCCTGCACAGCCCAGAGCTGGAGAGGGCAAACTAAGTCAGCTGCAAGCAAAACAGCCAAGAGGAGCTATTAGCACACTAATCACCCTGTGGAAACATCCTGGTGGATGCAGCAGGAGCAGGATTTTGAGGGGGTCTGGAGCAGGTGCTGGGAAAAGTGGGAAGCAGAGCAGTTTAGAGATGCAAGGCTGCAACGTAATCCCAGAAACTGCAGTTGCTTACAGAAAAAAAAGCAGCAGAAAGGACAGCCAAGCATCAGCAGTGCAATTCCTGGGAAGGATGCATGGCCCTGGCAGTGACTCCTCCCCATCCTGAGAACCAGGATGGGATTGAGGAGGCTGTGCTGGGCAGAGGTGGGTCACCATGAACCCCTCCTGCTGCTCTCCCTGCTGCCCCAACCACACTAATCCTTCACCACAGGCAGACACTGCACTTCCAAAATAACAGCCTCTGGGCATGGAAACAGGCCAGGATAAACTCAGGGATCTGAACCCACACAGGCTGGAATCCACCACCAAGCTCCAACTGCAACAGCAACACCCTTTGGCAGGAATGAGCCAGTTCTCACTCTCTCCTAATGAGAAATTCTCAAATAAAGTGGTTTGGAATCCTTTTTTTTGCCCCAATTTCCTTTCTACCACTCTGGTCCCCTCTCTGAATCTCCCGTGGCTGCAGGACTCTCCCAGATTCTACATGGAGAGAACAACAACCAGGCATTCTGATGTATAAATGCCAGTACTATAAACAAAGTACTGGCAAAAACGTCAAGAGTGAACGTACTGAACAATCTCACAGGCTTAAAATATTTAGGGAGTGAACACACAAAAGGCTGATGGAGACACACAGCTTAAGGGCACCTGGACAGCACGAGGCAGGAGCCCTCTCAGCAATGAGATTTCTGAATCTTTATACCACAGGGAAGGAGGAGAGGAGGGTAAGTGTCATGTGAAGTTTGAACCAGGTCCCTTCCCACCTTCCCAGCCAAGGAACTGGCTAAGTAAGCCAGAAGACATGCAGCTTGCACTCGGAGTAACCACACTGGTGTGGAGGACCAAACCCAGACAATGAGGTCTCTAGAAGGGTATTTAGCCTGATATTGCTTTCTCCTCCCTCCTGCAGACCCTAAAATTAGAGGTTTCCTTCCATCACTGATATTTCCTTCTCCTGTGAACGCAGTGAGTAACCAAGACTGCCTAAAAAAACCTTCATTTCAGCAGCTCCCAGCCAGAGAATTCCCACAGTTAACACCTATTAACAAATCCCAGCAGAATGGCATTGGAGGCTTTGGGCTGAGCAAGGAACATCCTTGTTCTTCACTTGGAAGACAGTGAGTGTGTGAAGATCCAGTCATCCAAACAGCTCCAGTTCTCTTTAAAAAAGCCACTGGTCCAGCACAGAAAAGCTGGTGGGAAAGCCAGGCCTGGCATCAAGTGTTTCTCTGCAGCTCATATTTGCCCATAAGTACAAAGCACACTGAAATTTAGGTTGCTGTAGCAACGAATTTAAATACCACAGCCCATGTCTCCTTACCTGTGAGGTCCTGGGCTGGCTGGTGCTGTCAGAGAGGACAGTGCTGGGGTGGCTCCGGGGCTGCCCCTCCAGCCAGGAAATCTTCAGAGGGTTGTTTATCAGGCCAACTTCATTCTTCACAGCCATCTCCTAGCAAGGAAAATATCCTTCCATCACCACCTGAATTCCAGGCCCCGCTCCCTCACAGGTCCCTAAGGATCACTTTCCCATCTCAGACCGGTCTCAAGGCCAAGTGGGGCACAAACAAGGAAGATCCATCCCTGGAAGTGTCCAAGGCCAGGCTGGATGGACCTCTGAGCAGCCTGGGCTAGTGGCAGGTGTCCCTGCCCATGGCAAGGGGTGGAACTCGATGGCCTTTAAGGCCCCTTCTGTTCCTAAACCCTTCTGTGACTCCATTTGTTAAGATCTGTTGCAATCAGATCATCTTTAAGGCACTTTTATGGTCCTTCTCTGCACTGAGCACAGACAGAACATACCCCTGCCAGATCTTCAGATAAACAGGTCACACACAGTTCTGGGCTGGTTTTCCTTTTGATCTTTTGGATGTGAGTGAAAGAACAGGTGACAAGGAACAGAGGCTCCTGCACAGAGTAAGTTAATGGAACTACTAAAATTAAGGGTAACTGATGACTTCTGTTCCCACAACAATAATTCACAACGTGAATTATTGAAACTCACAGTGAGCCAGGACACTTTGATTTGTTTTTCACTGCAAATGCCTGGTATCTCCCCTAAAACACAAAAGCCCAACTCCAAGGTAATTCACTTTCAGTGGGAGCTGATTAAATGCTTGGTGCCTGATTTTTCAGGCACTGCCTCTTCCCTCAGCCTGTTCCACGCACAACCTGTTTATGTGCCTGGTCTGCTCCGGGTCTGTGCCTCCAGCTCTGCCACTCCCTTCATCCCTCTGTGCCTTCAGACTCTCATTAGCCTTCTCCACTGCCTTAATGACCTGGGCTGTCACCCTGTGACCTGTCCCCTCCTGTGACATCCCCCCCCCACCACACCCAGCTGGGGCTCTGCACGCTCACCGCCGCCTTCACCGCAGCAAATTCCACCACTGCACTCCCAGTCTTCCTGCTGGAGATCACCAAATTGAGCACATCCCCATACTGGTAAAAAGAAAGAAGGGAAAAAAAAAAGTTAATTACATACCCAGGAGAGACGTGGAGTTCATTTATTAAAGGAACACAAAGAGAAAACGTGTGTTTTCACAGGCATGATGTGGAGCTGTCACCATTTCTGTCCCACATGATGCTTCCACCAACCCCAACCTGCCATAATTTCTGTCCCTCCAGGAAACAATCCTAGAGAGGCACAGAGCAACACACTTGGCTTCCAGCAAGCCCCAGTGCAAGAGGGATGCTCAGCTCTGAGCCAGAGCTACAGGAGGCACTTGCAGGGAGGGAAAATAAAGCTGCCACGCTGGGACTAATCAGATCAAAGGCTTGTCTGCTCCTGTCTCTGCACTTCCCACAGCAGGGCAGAGGTGTTAGCTGGGAAACAGCTCCCAGCTCACAGATCAAACTTGGTTCAAAGGTTGGAGCTGATGATCTTGGAGGTCTTTTCCAACCTAATGATTGTATGAACGTGTTGATGGTTTCTGAAAACTGCATGAGAAAGCTGAACAGAGGCAAAAATCAGCCACCCCAGTTTATATCTCACAAGGGCCTGGAGGGACAGGACATGGGGGAATGGCTTCACACTGACACGGAATAGAGTTAGATTGGGAAAAAATCCTTCCCTGTGAGGGTGGGGAGGCCCTGGCACAGGTTGCCCAGAGAAGCTGTGGCTGCCCCATCCCTGGAAGTGTCCAAGCCCAGGCTGGACGGGGCTTGGAGCAACCTGGGATAGTGGAAGGGGGGTGGGACTGGATGGGCTTTAAGGTCCCTTCCAATCCAAACCATTTCATTGTTCCATGATTTTATGATATGCAGCTTCCCAGAATTCATTATCCTTATACCAGAGAGCAGGGGAAGACCCAGCAGTAGGAAAGTGAGTGTGAGACAGGACCTTTTGCAGCATCTGCAGCAGCACATCTTTGGAGTATCCCCCTCCCGTCTCATCTTCTTTCCTGCATTTCCATCTGAGCTGGGAAATAAAGACCAGGAGTTAATTTTGTCTGCTTGAATGCACTGCTGTGCTCAACGCTGCTCCCACCCCCTGCACATTCCCCACGTCTGCTATTTACAGCCACACTCCCAGGACTGCCAAGACAGTGATCTCAGCACGGGAATGAGCACAGGGAACAAACTGTTTGGGGAACAGGGAGAAACTGTTGCTCACTGGAATATAAAAAGATCACACTGAAAGGATGCTGATGGCTCTGTCAGGGTAATTAGCAGATGTCCCCCCGTGCTTAAAGCAAAAACAACTCAATTTCAGGCTCAGAAATCTGGAGCAGAGAGAGGAAAGGTGAGGGAGGAAGGGATTCTAAGGGCAAGGACAAGAGCTGTTCACTTGATGCATATTCCACAGGGGAATTTCACCTCCACTGTAAAAAGGGATGAGCCAGCTCAGCAGGGTTGAAGTGTCCCTTCTGTTTTCCATCATGTTCTGTAAGTTTACACCAAAATCCAGCTTTTTAAGAGTGTCTTACCTTGAGTTTAGGAGTTACTTTGCCTTCTGCTCCATTTCTTTCCTGCTTGCCTAAAGAGGGGAAAGGGAAAAACACAGATTGCAAGGACATGGGCGAGAAAATTCCTCGGCATTTAGCACAAAATCTTCCCTGAGATCATACATATGACAACAGCAAACACTTCTGGATTTCCACCAGACCATTCCAGCCCCAAAAGTCCTGTGCAACAGGAACTGCAGCACAGACTGAATATTCCATGGCAGCGTTTTTCCCCTTCTTGCCCAGATCAAGGCAAGAAACGATCAAGGCAAGAAACAGGTAAGTAAAAATACAAGCAGGAGACCTGGTAGATTCTGAGACATTTTTCCCTGCAAAAGGAAGTTGTCCTGGCGGGAACAACTGCGGAAAAATTAAGGGTAGACAAAAAGCAGGATAGCACAGCCTAGGAATTTAATTTGGCCCTGCAATTAAATACTTTATAATGGTACATTTATTGCAAGGGATCTCAAAGTGGCTTACACCAAGCAAATTCTCAACATCCTCCCCCAGTTTGCGAAAATTGAAAGAAAAATGAAAAAAAAAAATTAAAAATAAAAGGGGGGAAGAAAAAAAAAGATGTGAAATGAAGTTAGGAAAGGCAAGAAAATACAGGAAAAGCCTGGGGACCCCAAGGAGAGTTTCTGTCTCTGGGGCTCTGGTTGTTTTGTTGCTTGAACTTGCCAGATCAGGATTTTTTCTGGCCTTGTATGTGAGGGCTCCGAGCTGCCCTGTGCTCACCTTGGCTGTGCTGCTCCCTTTCCAGCCGGATCTGTTCCCTGATGAGCCTCTGCTGCTCCTCCAGCTGCCGGGAGCCCTCCTCCCGCAGGCGGATTATCTACGGCACAGGGAACACAGCACGGGACACCTGAGGCAATTCCAGGGCTGCTCCATGCCAGCAATCCCTTGGGTGTCCTGGGACACCCCTCCTGGGACAGCTCCAGCACTAAAGTGGGATGTTCCCAGTGACACCATCCCTCCCAGCCAGCAGATAACCAGGCAGTTGTTGTTGTTGTTGTTGTCTGCTGTGCAAAAGGAAAAGGGCAGGAAAAATAAACTCCCCAAATCAACACGTTTGCCAGACTGCCACAAAATCCCTTCTACCTTCCTCTTTTTCCGTGGCCAGGTTGGAACAACCTGGTCCAAAGGAAGGTGTCCCTGCCCATGGCAGGGGATTGGAACTGGATGAGCTTTAAGGTCCCTTTCAACCCAAACCACCCTGGGAGTGTGTGATTCACAGAGCCCCTTAATCCCAGAGCCTGAAGTCCTGCAACCCAGAGATTTGCTGCATCTCATCCCATAGATTTCATCAGGAAGGGAAAGAAGACTTGCAGCAATTTTTCCTCAAAAGAAGCAGAGAAACCTAAGAATGAATCATTACTTCTTCTTCTAATGATCTCGTTATCCCGATCTCCTCCTCTTCGTTCTCCTGGGACTGGGCCTCTCGTTCTCTGGCTTCAAGATCTGCAGAGAGGGAATTAAATAAAAAATAAATCCATTAATAAAATGCAGAACATTTAACAGAAACTAAAGCAACCCAAAGAGAATTTTAATTTTTCCCTGCTGGCCAGGGGAGGAGGGAAAGATCACAAACGTGGCTACACCTACACTGATGTCCTGGTGTCACTGCTACCTCTCCTCTGCCCCCACACATCAAAAGGAGTCTAACAGGCATCAACCCCCCAAATTCCCAGAGCAGGACCTAATTCCTTCCTTCCCAGAGCAGGGCCATCCCAGCCATGGCTGTGGGAGGAGATTCCAGGTGGCTCCTGCATTGTACAGGGCACAAAGAACCCAAAGCCATCAGACATGGATGACAGCAGGTTGATCACTGGGGGAGTTCCTGTGGGAGAAGAAATGCAAACACCCAGTTCAAGAAAACGGGAAGGTTTGGTTTTATTACCAAGCTTCACTTTCTTCCTCTTCTCATCGAGCTTCTGTGTCCTTTCTGCAGCCTGTTTCTTCGCCCTCCTCACCCTGTCATATGCTGCCTGCCAAGGAACCAGCACAACAGGGTGAAACTACAGGAACAGGGAGAGAAACTGGAAAGCAGGGAACAAAAATGACATCAGACATCACCCCTAGAAGTGTTGGAAGTTAACACAAATATCCTGAAAACACGAGAAGAGGCCCGAAGATCTCCAGATGGAAGGGTGAGAAAGTCCAGGAATAACTTCAACGTGTACTGGAGAGAACTCTGACCCATCTTCAGAGGTGGGAAGAACATTTTGGTTCCCTGAACATCCCAAAAGCATCTTTAGGGGCACTGGTGACAGCCCAGGTTGGCTTTGGAGCACAGTTTTACAACTAAAAAAGGTCTATTTGACATGAAATATTTATTCACGGACACGTCTGAGGTGCTATGAATGTATCAGATCAAAGAGCACCCAAGATCCTCAGCAGCAAAAACACACCAACATTAATTCAGCACTAGAGAGATCTAAGAACTGGGGTGAACTGGCAATTTCACTGACACCTGTTTAAACCAGTTGCTAATGTGTTCCTCAGCCTGCACAGAACCTCTGTGTAGGAGGTGAGCACAGACTGCCTCTCATATTACCTGCAGTATAGTTGTACAACTGTTTTTATCAACTGGAAAAAGCTGTGATTTTCCCTTTTTTTTATTCCCTTCCTGCATGGCAAAGGTTTGCTAAACAGTTTTTCCTTTTAAATATATAGAAGACCAAAAGTTCTTGGATGCCCAAAGCTGAATTCCCCCTTGGAGGGGGGGGATTAAAAGCTCTGCCAGTGTTTGAAAAGAGAAGTTATTTCATGGTTGTAGCTCTTATCACCTGAAATCAGCACACGTCTCTCTTCTGAGCTTATCTGCAGAGAGTTACTGGTTCATTTTTGGTCTGTTTTTATGAAAAGCTTGGAGCCTCAGCAATCACATCCAGGTATTATTCATTTGTCAGCCCCTGACTTGGAGGGAACTGCAAATGCACTGTTGCCATGGGAATTTGGTGTCCCTGAATCAGGGGTGGTTATCACTGATGTTATTAAATGGGATATGCTCCAGTCTAACATGTTATTAAAGACAGTATCTCATCCTTGGACAGAGCATCTGATCAGAAACAGAATGTTTCTCCCAGCTTTTGTTTGGCACCTAATATTTGATCTCATGGAGAAGCACAGGGAATGACAGCTGAGACTTGTATTCACAGATTCTCCACTGGAGAACAGAGCAGGACAGACAGGAAGAGTTTCCACCAACACCCCAAAATCCCACCCTTCCCAAGGGATGATCCTTACCCTGGCTGCTGCATCTGTGAGCACGGCCAAGGCCTGGGACAGCTGGTGGAAGATTTCCGCTGGGAACGAGAAGAAATGAGGGTAAGATGCAGGAAACCATGGGAGGCATCTGGGAAAGAACAGGAAAGACAATTCCTTACGGGAGAGACCTGCAGGAATGTCTCTCCAAGAAAGAAGAATCATCTCTCCAAAGCCAACCTCTGCCAGGGTCACCTCAACCCAAAGGGCAACATCTGTTACATCAGCCTGAGAGCAAATAAGGAAACAAAACCTGGGATTGTTTCATTTTAAGAAAAATCTTGGACACATGAACCTGATTTTTCTTACTGATTGTTTTTATCACGGGTTGCAATGTCTCCTTCATGGCACATTTAGCTGGAGCTCATAGTTTTCTTCTTCCTCTCAGTGCTTTTCCTTTCACTTCCTCTTGTTTGTGTACAAATAAATCATCAAGAATTCCTGCTTATGTCGTATTGGAAATTGTTATGTTATATTACAGCCATCTAGCCTTTAGAACTCTTTCCTTTGTCCTACTATAAGCACTGGGAAATTATATTTATTTTTGTGAAGATGAATTATCAGCAGTCTCGACGCACAAAAAAGAAACTAATTGCTAATTATGCAATTTCCATCTACAACAACCACTCCCTCCCTCACTGCAGGCAGCTGAAATTCCCCCTTCCACACAAATCCTGCCTGGCACATCACCACCTTTCCAGCCCGAGATCCAAACTTTTCATCTCACATCAACATTGCTGCTCCTCCTCCTCCAAGGTGACACAGATAAGCCTGAGGCTTCCCCACATCCTTCCCATCGCTCCTGCAGGCATCAAACCTCCCAGATTTCCCCTCAGTGCTGCTATTTTTTTCCCCCCACAGTTACTCTGGGAAGCAGGGCAGCAGCAGAAGCCAGACCTTGCTCAGCCTGGGTGAGCTCAGCTCCACAGCCGGGGCCCTTTCCCCGACAAAAACGGGCCGTGCCCACAGATAACGTGCTGCTGAAGTTTGGACTGTGGGAGATATGGGTGAAACCAGTGTCCAGCCAAAGGTCTGGGTTCAGGCACCACGTGGGAAGATTTTGAGGGGTGCAATTTGAGAGGTGCAATCCCAGTGCCAGCACTGACTCAACGCTGATGCTCCCAAACCCGACAGCCCTAAAAACCGGAGTTAACAGCAACGACAGCAGCTCTGAGCCCCGTGTGTGTGCGTGTTCCAGGTGACAGGCACCCAAGTATTCCCTCAGGGACACTGCTGAAGGGAAGCAGAGCTGCTTCCAGGAGCCTGGAGAGGTGAAAACTCCCAGGAGGAACTGCTGCTGGCGTCTCACCTGCCCGGGGGTTGTCCGGGTTCTTGTCCGGGTGGCACGTCAGGGCCTTCTGTCGGAACGCTGTCTTCACCTGCAGGGGCCACGCTGGGAGTTACTGGGGTGGGACTGGTTTGGGTTTGTCAAAAAGAAAAAAAAGCAGCTTGGAAAAAACAAAAAAAGTATCCTTGAATTGAAAGGGAATGGGCCCGGGACACTCGTAGGGCGGGAAGGTGGGTTTGGGGTGAGTCTGAGCTGAGGAGAACAAAGGGGAGAGGGAAAAAAAGGGGAAAGGGAAAAAAGGGAGAGGGAAAAAAAAGAGGGAGAGGGAAAAAAGGGGAGAGGGGAAAAAAAGGCGGGAAGGGGAAAAAAGGGGGGGAAGGGGAAAAAAGGGGGGGAAGGGGAAAAAAGGGGGGGAAGGGGAAAAAAGGGGGGGAAGGGGAAAAAAGGGGAGAGGGAATAAGGGGGGGGAGAGGGAATAAGGGGGGGGAGAGGGAATAAGGGGGGGGAGAGGGAATAAGGGGGGGGAGAGGGAATAAGGGGGGGGAGAGGGAATAAGGGGGGGGAGAGGGAATAAGGGGGGGAGAGGGAATAAGGGGGGGAGAGGGAATAAGGGGGGGAGAGGGAATAAGGGGGGGAGAGGGAATAAGGGGGGGAGAGGGAATAAGGGGGGGAGAGGGAATAAGGGGGGGAGAGGGAATAAGGGGGGGAGAGGGAATAAGGGGGGGAGAGGGAATAAGGGGGGGAGAGGGAATAAGGGGGGGAGAGGCAATAAGGGGGGGAGAGGGAATAAGGGGGGGAGAGGGAATAAGGGGGGAGAGGGAATAAGGGGGGGAGAGGAGGAAAAAGAGGAAAGTGGAAAAAAGGGAAAGGGGAAAAAAGGGAGAAAGGACAAAGAAAGGAGAAAGGGGGAAAAAGGGGAGAAAGGGGAAAAAAGGAGGGGAAAGGGGAAAAAAGGAGGGGAAAGGGGAAAAAAGGAGGGGAAAGGGGAAAAAAGGGGGGAGAGGGAATAAAGGGGGGAGAGGGAATAAAGGGAGGAGAGGGGAAAAAAGAGGAAAGTGGAAAAAAGGGAAAGGGGGAAAAAGGGAGAAAGGACAAAGAAAGGAGAAAGGGGAAAAGGGGGGGAAATGACAAAAAAGGGGAAAGGGTGAAAAAAGGGAGGAAGGGGGAAAAAAAGGGGAAGAAAAAAAAAGAGGAAGCCGTTCTGTCCCAGTGCCAAGAAATTTCCTGCTAAAACGAGTGGAGAAAGTTGTGTCTCGGCCCCACCTGGCGGACAAAGCTCGAGGGATGGGAATGCACAAGGAAAGCGCTGCAGGTGACCCAACCTCCCGCATAAGATTCCAGGTGAGGGAGAGACAACTCACTCCCAAACATCCATCAGCTGCCCAGCTGGGTGGAAAGGTCTTTCCTCGCCCCTTATTTCGTGCTACAAAAAAAGCCTTGGGATCATTTCAAGTATTTCAGATCAAGGACTGGCGCCCCGAATTCCATTTGCCGCTTTGTAAAGCCGCGCCGAGGCCATCCAGCTGGGAATTCTCTCATCCTCCCCTGCAGGGATCGGCTCAGCCGGGAAATAACCTGAGCTCACCCCGAAGCCTTTTCAGCTCATCCCATCCCTGGATTGTTCCCGTTGGGTGCTTCACTCAAGGGGAATTTCCAGGGAGCGGGTCGTAAACCCCCCAAAAATGAACCAGAAGCCTTACGGGCACCGACAGCACCTGGACTGACCTCTAACAGCTGGATTTTCGGATAAACACCGCCACTTTCCTTCTGGAGGCACGTAAATAACAAAGCGAGGGGAATAGCGGTCGCAGACCAGCTCTGCAGCCCTCCCTCTCAACCATTCCCTCCTCCAAAGGCGGGACTGAGAAGGCACAAGGGCAAACTGAGGGCAGTAACGCCAGTATCGGTAAACCCGGGATAAAATAAACGCCAACACCGGCAAACCCGGCCTTTCCGCACGATTTCACGGCCCCGGCCCCGCAGCAGCGCCCCGGGCAGCGGGAGCGCACCGAGAGCGCTCGGAGCAGCCGCTCAGCTCCGCCCCGGGCAGAGCGCGGCACCGGGAACATCCCGTTCCCGAGGACGCCGGGACAGGGAGGGAAGGGGCCCGTCCCGAGCCGTCCCGCGCCCACGACCTCCTTCTCCGACGCCTTCTCGCCGACCCCCAGCAGCCCGTAGAGGTCCAGCTCCAGCAGGTCCTTATCGACCGCCATCTCCGCGTTCCCCGGTGCCGGTCCCGCTCCCGGTGCCGCTCGTTCCCTTTCCCGGTGCCGCGGCCGGGCCGCGCCGCTCGATGGGTAACGTAGTCCCCAAGCGCTGCCGCGCCGCGCGCTGGCCCCGCGGGCGGACTACAATTACCGTGATGCACCGCGCGCCCCCGCGGAAGGGCACGTCTGACGGGCGCCGCGCGCCGCGTGGCGCGCCGGGTGTTGTAGTTCCTTTGCGGCTCCTGTGAGCGGGAAAAGGCGGGAGGAAAACTACAACTCCCGTCGGGCTGTGCGCGAGAGCCGGCGCGCCCGTGACAGCGACTTCATCGAGGGAAGCCCGTCCGGGACTTGGAGTCCCAATGTCCCCCCCCACCGCTGGCCATGTCCCCAAGTGCACAGACACATCCACGCGTTAGATCCCTCCAGGGGTGGCGACTCCATCGCTTCTCCGGGCAGCCTGTGCCAGTGCGGGGTGCTGCGAGCCCAACTACAGCCCGTTCCCAAAAGCATCCTTGTTTTTGTTGTTCCCAAAAAGCATCCATCTCAGCCCAAGGCACGGCTCCTTCGGAAATTCCTCTTGTCTTCTTATTGACCTAAAATGCCTTCCTTTTTTTCCACGCAGTTCTGAGTAGGAAGCACTAGTCTATCCAATTATTCCATTACATAGGAGATGGAGTTTTTTCAGTCTTTATTCGATTATTGTAGAAGGATTTATGTCCTTGCTGGCTGAAGGACTAAGAGCCTTCAGACCATTTATTTTAATCAGCAATATTAACAGACCTGAGATCATGAAGAAAACTGGGTAAATGTGAATCCAGCAAAGTGTATGTTTGGGAGATGTTTTCTAACCTAGCAGTGCAATGAAACCCAAGAATTCTGGGTCTGTCTCCATGGAGCTTCACCCAAGGAGAGAAGGAGCCTTACTTGTCATAGACTCATAGAATGGTTTGTGTTCAAAGGAACCTTAAAGCCTGTTCAGTCCCATGGGCAGGGACACCTTCCACTATCTCAGTTTGCTCAAGCCCCGTCCAACCTGGCCTTGGACACTTCCAGAGATGGGGCAGCTGCAGCTTCTCTGGGAAATCCACTCCAGTGCTTCAGCACCCTCACAGGACAGAATTTCTTCCCAGTATCCCATCTAACCCCACCCTCTGGCAGTGGGAAGCCATTCCCCCTTGTCCAGTGACTACAGTTCCTGATGAGTCGCAGCCCTGGGTGTGCTGAGGGCACCTGTGGCCATCGTGGTGCCACCTCGGGGACCTCCCTCTGGGGCTCCATTCTGGAGTCCCCTCCTGTGACACCATCTCACCCTCGAAGACACAAAGTCTATCTGCTGACACGTGTCCCCAAACCCAGCCACAGCACCCCGGCCCTTCGGGGCTGTCCCTTTGTGACACGGGCGTGTGACGGGGCCGACCTCACCCGTGACACGGCGACATGGGCCGTGTCAGAAAGGGCCGTGTCCCAGCATTCCATGGAATCGGGATGGGGGCACAGATCTTCAGTCAACCCCGTGGGGAGACTGGTGGGCGGCAGGCCCCGCGTGACAACACCGCTGCTGAGGTGTGGGACGGCTCCGAAGGGACGAGGCGCTGTGGGATTTTTTTGAGGGACGCGTGTGCGCAGAGAGCCTTTGTGTCTCTTGCAGGGCGAGATGTCATCGAAGGAGGACTCTCCAGAGCCGGGCACCTCTGCTGCCAGCACCAGCCAGGAGCCACGGGATGGCAGCGAGGAGAACCCCGCCTGCCCGGCGTGCCGGGACATCGACACCAAGTGCTCCAGCTTGTGCTGGCACTGCTTCTGCCGCTTCTGCCTGTGGGACTGGAGCCTCGGCGACGCCGCGTGCCCCCAGTGCCAGCGGCCCATCCGCCACACGTACCCCCAGCACGTGGCCCTGTACCACGAGGTGCAGGACCAGGTGTACGACAGCAAGCAGAGGCAGCTCGGCCGCTCGGAGCAAGGCACGTGGAGCCACTCAGGACACAGTGGCAGCAGCCACGATGAGCCCCCGGAGCAGGGCCAAAGGAGGTCCTTGAGGTGGAACCGTGACGGCCACCAGTGGTCTCAGCACGCCCAAGGGAGCAGCTTCTTGAGAAGGAGGAGGCGTCGGCGGAGAAGGAGGAGGCGTCAGTGGAGAGGGGATCGGGACAATGTGCCCGGCGAGGGTCGAGCTCCAGGGTCCGAACAGGACACCTCAGACTCCTCGTGGGGGAGGCGATCCCGGCATGGGTCCCGCATGCCACGGAGCCAAGATCAGCAGGGACAGGCACGGGGCCGCCGCAGCAGACAGAGGTGGCGGAGGAGGAACAGGGAGCGATCCCACGGCTGGCGCAGGCAATGGAGCAGGTCCCGCAGGCAACGCCGGGACACCCAGACATCGTCCTCAGGAACGGAGCCCCACAGTGACTCCTCGAGGCAGAGGCACTGGAGGAGCAGGAATGCTGGTGAGCAACGAGCTCCAAGGCACCAGCAGCACATCCCAGACTCCTAAGGGAGGAACCGGTACCGGTGCAGGACCCAGAGCCATGCAGGGCACAGGACCCAACAGCCCACCCTCCCAAGAGGGGAAAGGCCACGCTCAGTCCTGGCACAGGACAGCCCAGAGTGTCCAGCCAGCCTTCTGTGATCTCCCAGCATGGAGCCACCAGATCCTCTCTGGGCATCCCGTTCCGGGGTTTGACTCCCTCCGAATAAACAAATGTCACTTTAGCCAGCGCTTCCTTTATTTCCCTTTGTGCTTTTTGCTGTCTCAGGAGCCTCCACAGGTATTTTGGAGCACCCCAGGCCGTGGGGGTGCCTTGGGTTGCCCTTATGAGCCCTATCCTTTCCCTCTCTGTGCTCCCTCCAGCCCCATCATGTGCCTCTGTGGATCAAGGAAGGAGCAGGGGGTTCTCCCCACATCCCCACGGGCTCTTCCCCTCTCCGTGCCCCAGGATTCCACAGCTGAATTTGATTTATTTGGAATTTTTTTTTTTTTTTGCCTTTCCTCCAATTTTATCCGGGGAAACTTTGCTGGGAAAAGCTGGAAGCCCTTAGCATTTTTTCAGCGGAGCCACGCCTTGGTACAGGAACATTTTCCACAAAAAAAGGTGTAGCTGATGCCACTCAGTGCTGGAGGTGCCCGAGCCCTGCCCCAGGGCCAAAACTTGCCCTTCACTTCCCTCCCAGCTGTCACCCAGTCCCTGTCCCTAAATGCCAGCCTTTGGAATCACCCCAATAACCTGCACTGTCCCATTTATCCCTAACTTGGGATATCAGTGTAGTTGATAATCTCCCTAAATGCACGTTCAGCACGTGGGACATGGATTTTGCCAATGGATACGTCCTGTGCTGGATGGAAGGAGGCTGATCCCACTGGATCCCTCTTGCACTGCTAGAAATAATTGGGAACAGAAGCCATAAAATTCAACAGATGGTGAAAAACAGGACCTGGGGCTCACAGGGCTCAGTGCTGAGCTCTGGAGCTTGTGGGCAAGGATCCTGGATGTCCACATCATGCTCTGGTAGAGCCACTCCTTTCCTTGAGTGAATTTATTTTTCTTCCACATAAACCTGCTTCAAATAGATCCGGAGTTCACCCATTTTCCCAGATTATCCTCAAAGGGGGGCTCTTGCTACCAGAGACTCCTGGCAAACACACCCAGTGTCCGGTGGGAGAAGCAAGGAATGCCGGGCACAGGAGGGGGCCACGCACAGGAGCAGAACTATCCTGTTAATTTTTCCCTGGATTTACTTTTCTCATTAAATCCCAAACTTCCCATTTGGTGTAAGCTGAACAGAGCTGTCCTGTTTAGTTTTCCCTGGATTTACTTTTTTTTTCACTCAGTACAAAACTTCCCATCGGGTATAAGCTGATGTTTGTTTATCTCCCCGGAAAATCCACTCCCTGGCCAAGGCAGCCTCTCTGAGCACCTTGCCAGGGATCTGGAAACACTGGATGTGTCCACCTAAACGCACTCACACAAATATTTCAATGGGAAAACCCTGGAAAGATACAGGTGAGCATTCATTGTGGGTGGATGGTGGTGGCAGAGCCATATTGCTGTTATTTTCGGATAACAGCGAGTAAGAAAACTCAAACAATTTTTCCTGAAATAAAAAAAGAAAAAACAACAAAATAAAGGCTCTTGGAAAAGTGCAAACAGTCTGGAAGTGTCAGGGAAGAGCCTGTGGCCAGCGCTGCTCTCCGAGGTCACCGTCCAGGAGCTGCCCAGGCTGGATTCAGGAGGTCTTTACGAACACGGGCACCTCGGCCAGGCTGGCAGAGTAATTCCTGAGGATGGTGCCTCCATCAAACACACGGGCAGAGCTGGTGTCCAGCCAGAGGTGCCCTTCTCCAGGCAGGAAGACATCCCTCCACGTTTGTCCTTTTTCTGTTATGGGAGCAACCAGGACCTGCAGTGAAAAAAAAAAAAAAAAGAAAGAAAAAAGAACTTTAGCAGGTGGGATTGGGCGGGATGTACGTGTGGGGATGAGATGGGATTTCCAGGGAATCCTGGAATGGTTTAGATTGGAAGGAACCTTAAAGCCCATCTCATTCCACCCCCTGCCATGGGCAGGGACACCTTCCACTATCCCAGGTTGTTCCAAGTCCCGTCCAACCTGGCCTTAAAACTATTTTCCCTTGTTTTACGGGAAAAGCGGTATCCAGCATTCTGAGACTATTGATTCCTGCTAAATGATTTCACTTCCAAAGCTGAAAGAGGTTTCCAGGGCCCTGAATAAGAGTTCTGTGAAGAAAGCCAAGCTTTTCCAAAAAGGAAAAACCCCAAACCCACATCAACCAGCTGCTTTGGCTTGGATTTAAATCTGCTTGACTACGAAGCTCCGGTTTGTGTTTCGGCAGAGCTGGGCTCACAGGATGGTGCAGAATTCCCACCTCATCTCCAATGAGAAATTCATCCTCTATGGTGAAGGCGGTCGGATCCGTGGGGCTGAGCCACCAGGCTGGACGGAAGATGGGGTGTCCCAAACTCTGCCACTCCTCGCTGTATTTGAGGAGGAGCGGCAGCACAAAGTCCCGGTGCCTCTGGATGCATTGGCGGGTCAGGTTCAGGACCTGCAGGGTCAGAGGGAAATCCATGAGGAGTCTGACATCCAGGAAACAGCAAAGCAGGCAGGGAAAAATGAAAATAAATAAATAAATATTTTTTTTTTTATATATATATTCCCTTGGGAAGAGAGGTGACTGAATTCCAATGTCCTGATCAAGTTATGGCAGCCAACAAGGTACAAACAGGGCTGATATTGGATATTAATTTATGTGGGTATAAATCCATTGATAACAGGTTTAACTCAATTGATAATGCATATGAATCCACTGGATTTAAATGGTTTAAATCCACTGATAGTGGATGTGAATCCATTTGAATTAGATCCATTATCAATGGATATAAACCCACTGTATTTAAATTTTTTATAATGAATATTAATTGGATTTTAATGGATTTAAATCTATTGATAATGAATATAAATCCATGAGATTTGAATGGATTTAAATCCATTGATAATGAATATAAATCCATGGGATTTGAATGGATTTAAATCCATTGATAATGGATATTAATTAATTGGATTTAAATGGATTTAAATCCATGGACAGTGGATACAAATCCAGTGGATTTACATGGATTTAAATACACTGACAGTGGATCTAAATCCATTGTATTTACATGGATTTAGATCCCTTGATAATTGATATAAATCCTTTGGATTAAAATGGATTTAAATCTATTGATAATTGGTATAAACCCATTGGTTTTAAATCTACTGATAACGGATACGAATCTGCTGCATTTAAATTGATAAAATCCATTGATAATGGATACGAATCCATTGGATTTAAATGGATTTAAATCCATTGATATTGTATATAAACCCCTTGGGATTGAAATGGATTTACATCCATCGACAACTGGATATAAATCTGTTAATTTAAATGGATTTAAGTGGATTTAAATCCACTGATAATGGACATAAATCCTTTCCATTTAAATCCCTCAGATTTTCCTCATGAGAGAGCCGGTGTCATCCTGGTCAGGGTCAGGGATACACACCCAGGAGTCACAGCAGAGCCAGGGTGGGGACCCGAAGGCCATCACGGGCAGGAAGGTGACGATCTGCAGCCACCGCACGAACAGCTCCGGGTCCCCCGTGGAGTCACCGGCCAGGCTCCCTCCTGCGGGAACACAGGGCTCAGTGGGGCTGCTCAGGGGCCTCCCACGGGAAAAGGCAGCTCTTGGGAACACTTAGAGCCCCTTCCGGCGCCTAAAGCCCCCCCTGGGAGCCGGAGCATCCCTGGGAGCCATCGCTCCAAAAACCTGCCCCAGCTTCCCTAGAAACGGCACGAGCCGAGGGCTCTCCCAGCCACCCACGAATGCCCATTTCCCCCAGAGGCTTTTCCCAGCTTTTGCAGCTCTCAGAATGTTGGGACACAACCCAAGGGGCCACGTGCCCCAGTAGCAAACACCCCAGCCCTCTCCATGCAGGGGGACCTGCGCTCCCGTCCCGCTTCCCTGGAATAAGCCGAGGGGTTCAGCGTCCGTCGGGGTGGGAACTGCCGTGCTGGGATTGCCTGAGCCACATTTTCTAAGGAAAACAGGCTAAAAATAGAGGCCAAATTGAAAAAACTGCTTCCAACCCCTATTTAGGGGCTGTTATTTAGCTCCATTCTCCAGGTCTGAAACCCCGTCCACTCCAAGAAAAGGGGCAACAATCCGCTTGGCCCTGATTAGAGGTTGTTTCTTGCCTTTTATAATGTGTTTATTTAAGGATTTCTCCAGCCATTGTGCTTTGGGGCAGAAAGGCAAACTTGGAGCAGAGCTGCTTGAGCTTTAGGAACATCCACTCCCCAGCCAGGAGCCTGGGGATGTGGATCCTGGCTAAGGGCTCCCTCCTGGCTGTACCGGGTGGGATTTAGCCCAAGCCAAGCCCTGTGGGGGTGGGTTGTGGTGGAGCTCTGCAAAGGGCATCCCCAGAGACCCGGCTGCTGATGGGGCTGCCTGGTAATATTTACAGCATGTTCTTTTGTTTTTAATTCCTCAGCTGATTCCCTGGCAACGTTCATCCCAACCAAACCAGCGGAACAGAAAATCGGGCAGCAAAGTGCTCCAAGCCTTCCCCTAGCACACCTAAGGTGCAAATGCACCTCCTGCCTCGAAAAACTCCGCAAAAATCACCGAGGAAAAGGCAGAAATAGGGAAAAAAACCAAACAAATCCTTACCTACAGTGTCAGGGATGAAGAAGTTGTAGCCCAAGAGGCTGTAGTGCAGCACGGAGGGGATCAGCCCCTTCAGCCCCGCGTGGCTCCAGTCGGAGCGCAGGGGGCTCATCTGGACGAACAGAGGGAGGTGACTGGAGCTGGGGAGACAAAACAAACCCTTAGAGGTGCTTGGAGGGCTCACAGGAGCCGAAATTCCACGATGCCTGGCTGGCTTGGCAGTCACTGGGGTCAGATAGAGAATCCTGGAATGGTCTGGGTGGGAAGGGACATTAAAGCCCACCACCCCCGCCATGAGCAGGGACACCTTCCACCAGCCCAGATTGCTCCAAGCCCCATCCAACCTGGCCTTGGACACTTCCAGGGATGGGGCAGCCACAGCTTCTCTGGGCAACCTGTGCCAGGGCCTCACCAACCTCAGATCCCACACGGATCATCGACTCCAACATGCTGCCCTAGACCACCCTCCGTGCCACTTCCCTGGGTGCTGAGCACTCCTGGCATCCCAAGGACATCCCCTCAACCATCCCCCAGGCACTCACACACCCCTTGGCTCCGTGTCCTCGGTACCCACCCGGCCCCGGCGCTGACGACGGTGCCATTGCCCAGTGTCGCCAGTGCTGCCGCCAACACCCTGGTGTATCCATCGCCTGCCAGCTCGGCGGGAGGTGGGACATCCTGCTCCAGGAAGGAATTACCCTCGACTCCCTCAAAGGCCACGTGTGTGGCCCCCAGCGCCTGCCGCAGGCGCCGGGCACGTGCCAGGTACCAGGCCAGCGCCGCCTCGCTGGTGACGTTCAGGCGGGCACAGAGCTGCCCCTTCCAGGTGGTCAGCAGTGGGATCTGAGGATGAGGACGGAAGTGGCTGTTAGATCCATAAAATATCCTGCTTATTCCAGGGTGTGAGGCTGGGGGATGCCGCTCTGCCCCCGCGCTGCGGCGCAGCACGTGGTGTCAACCCTCCCTCAATTCCCCCCCAAAAACCCCCCAGTGGGTGGAAACGTGGCTCATCATTAAACTGACCACAAAAACAACAAAAAAAAATGGAGCTGAGGGATTTTCTGAACATGGGTAACTTTTTAAAATCTTTTGGAAGTGTGGGAATTTCCAAGCTGCTTCCGTAGGAGCCAGGAGAGAAGCTGCTCCCCACAGCACTGCTGTGCCCCAGCACAGGGGCACTGGGCTGTTCCCCCTGTAAGTAATAAACCCGAGGGGGTTTATCCAGTGCTAATTTTTGGGGTTAGGGTTGAGGGGGGTGCTGTATCCCGTACCGTGCTGCCCCCAGGTCGGGGCTGGCGGCTCAGCCAGTATCCCGCGGCCTCGCCGCGGTGCAGGGATTGCAGGAAGAGCGGGGAGGTGATGCTGGCGTAGGGGGACAGAGTGATGGAGAGCTGCAGAGGCTCCACCAGGGCCGGGTCCTGCCTCTTCCTGCGCTCCGAGGGCACGTGCTCCTGCGGGAGGGAAAGGCAGGGAGGGGTGGTCGGTGGGAGCGGCGATGCCGAGCTCTCCGTGGGCGCGGGGCGCGGGGGGACGCTCTTACCGCCGCGGCCAGGATGGCGGTGCCGCGCTCCCCCAGGGCCACGACCCCCTCCTGAAGGCCGTGCCGCTTCAACCTCCTCACCAGCGACCTCAAACCTCGCTTGATTTTGGCGGCGGAACCCTCCGGGCCGTGGTACCGCCACATCGGGGACCTGCGGGGTGGGAAAAGCCGGGGTGGTGTCGCGGTTTTGGGCCGGAACAAGATGCTCCGGGCAGCGACCTGGGGCTCCCGGGAGGATGCCCATCGCCGGGAGGAGGGAACACCCACCCCAGGAGCGCCGTGTCCGGCCGTGCCCGTGCCGGCCCCGCCGGGGGGTTGCCCCTGTGCCGGTGCGCGGCCGCCACGTCGGTGCCGATGCAGAGCAGGTACCGCAGCGGCTCCGCCCGGCCCGCCGGCGTCTCCAGGCAGAAGTGCCGGTGGCTCTCCAGCGACAGGAGCAGGGGCACGTCGGGCGCCACCGTCACCGTCACTCCTGGGGGGAGGAAAGGGGGAATTCGGTGTCTCGGCGAGCGCCCGGCTCCTCCCAGTCCTGGCACTTGTGCGCTGCCAAGACCTCCCCGACTGATCCCACCGCAGATCCAGCCATGCCGACCGTCCCCATTCTGTTCCTGCTATTCCCTTGTAGCCTCCAAAATGCCTTTCAAGGGCTAGATTTCTCCCATTCCTGCCTTTTTTTGCTCAGCATGCAGTGGCTGCAGCAGTTCAGGGTGGCTGCAGCAGTTCAGGGCAGCTGCGGGTCACTGGATAAATTTGGGGGAATACCCAAAGTTCAGTGCTCTGCAGAATAATCCCAATGTCCACCCAAAAACGACAACAGCAGCTGAACTCCTGCCTGAATCCAGCATCCCACAGCAGCAGCAGGGAGCTGTGAAGCCACTCAAGCGGAGATAGAGGAAGCAGCAATGGGCACAGACTTAAGAAAAAAAAATCCCAGACACGTGAAGGGTACAGGATGTCCCCGGGGTGACCTGGACCGTGCCATCCTCAGGCACTCAGGTTCAATATCACAGCCTTTCCCACAGGGATGAGGCGGTGTGGGATCCAGGCAGTGCCACATCCTGCTGCCGGTTGTCATTACGTTTGTAGGGTATTTAATTCTCGGAGGCATCTACGCCGCTCTTAAACCAGCTGCTTTAGAGGTGAGGAGGGGGATGGGGAAGCACAGGGATTGAAGCCATAGGACAGGGGACAGGGAAGGCTGTGATTACCTGTCGAGCCCAGGAAGTACCTGTCCAGGACAGGCCCAAAGCCGTCGGGGTTGGCGCCGAGGTCTCCGCTGACGAAGGGCTGCGCGGGGCTCTCGGCGCCGTTGAGGGGCCAGCGCTGGGCACGGATGCTTGGCCCGCCGTACCAGGAGACATTGGCCATGGAAAAGCAATCCTGCAACCGGGAGAGCATCGTTAAAGAGCAAGGAACGCTCAGGGTGAGGAAGAAAGGTCAGGTTGGGTGAGGCCGGGAGCAAACTGTGCTAGTGGAAGGTGTCCCTGCCTGTGGAATGGGGTGAGCTTTGAATTCACCTTCAGGAGCCCAGCTGGGAAATCTGTTTGGGGTTTCTTGGTTTGTTTGGGGTTTTTGTTTGGTTGTTTTTTCTTTCTTTGGTGCTTTTTCTTTGTTTGCTTTACTTCTAAGTTTGTTTTACTTTTAAGGGCATTAACCTTTCTATCCGCTTTTCCCAGAGTTTCTGGCACGAATTTACAGCTGCAACTGCCCTCACCTGAGGGAGGCTTTAGCCCTCACCTCGATGGCACCACGGCATCCCTGGAGGGACACGTGCTCTCTCCCAAGGCACAGCTTCCCAAGGGCTCATAACAAGAATCTCCCTCAACGAGACTCAGTTTGGGGGATTTGGGACACTTCTCATAGGGCTGACAGGACCCTGTGCCCGGGGACATCCCCATCCTTGACCCGCCTCCTGCCAGAAACCATCCATTTTCACTTCAAAGCCTCTAAAACTTTCTCCTTTCTGCCAAGTCAAGGGATCAGCAGGACTTAAGAGTCCGCGTGACTTCCCAGGCGGGACGGGTTTCCCCGAAATCCCGAGGATTTGGGGCCGTGGAGGGAGGCTGGGGCAGGCAGAGGAGACCTGAAGAACCCCAACTCAGCCCACCCCCTGTTTATTCCCAATCCCAAGGCTTCAGAGCCTCCTGGAGCCCTGAGCTTGGGGCACAGAGAGGTTAAGTCTCTCCAAGAGGTGGGGAGAGGAGATGTAAATTATTAAAGTGGAAACCCTGGAGGCTCGGAATAGATGTACCAGGTGTCAGCTGAACTCATTACACCAGCTGGAAAAGAGGGAAAAACAGCCTGTCCTAAACTCAGATTCCTCTGGATCATATTTTCCAATGGTTTGTTTTTTTTAAAAAAAGTGGGGAAAAGCCTCTTCTGTCTTGCTCATCCTCTCGTACACCCCACACCAACGCCAGCAAAGGGGACCCAGCCCCGTACGCAGGGGTTGTGCTCAGGCAACACCTTCCACCCACCCAAAATGGTGCCAACAGGTGATTTACGGCTAAAGGGGAACAATCCCCTGTCCCACACCGCCCCATCCTGCTTTCCTCCCTGTCCTGGGGGCTCCCCACAACCGGACACCTCGCTCTGACAGGGTTCCTCCATCCCCTCCTAACTCTCCCTTTCAGGGCCTGCTTTCGTTTAACCGAGGGACAAAACAGGGAATGATACCAAAAATAAAGCCCCCCTCAGTGGGTTATTCCCATCCCATGGGAGCTGCCCATTGTGTCTGCGTTGGAATGGGCCTTCCCGAGGTTCTCGCCAGCATTGTCTCCAGCAGTTATTTACTCCATATAAACAGTGTCTCCATATAAACACAGTGCTCCCACCCTGGGGTCACCAACACGGCACCACCAGGGCCCCCTGGGGCTTTGGGGGGCTCAGCATCAGGTCACGATGCTGCCAAAAGGCTTTTCCCACCCAGTCGCTGGAGGCTGTGGGAGCTGGGGAGCTCCATGGGAGCTGGGGAATCCTGCCAGGCCAGACCCTGCTTGCTTTGGCTCGTTGGGCCCCGAACGATGCCGAGCTGGGCAGGGGGGTCCCCGTTACCTTCAGCGTCACGTCGGGGCGCAGGGGGGTCCAGCGGACGCCGTAGCACTCGGTGCCGGGGGCCGCCGGGGGCTCCAGGGAGAGCCGGAGCTCGGCGTCCTCCTCCCAGGAGTAGCAGAACTGGCCGCCGTCGTGCCAGCAGTGGTCCCGCGGCGGCGGGGGCTCGGCGGCCGGCACGCCGCCCACCGCGATCGCCGCCACCGCCCGCCCCGCCGGCAGCGCCCGCAGCACCAGGGCCCCGCGCCGGCGCTCCCACAGCATCCCGCTGGCCCGGCCCCGCAGCACCCACTCCTCCGGGGACTGCTCCAGGGCCTGCCAGGAGATGATGCCGATGGTCATGGCGAAGAAGACGGCCACGCCGAGGCAGCCGACGGCGCCTTTCCAGGGCTCCGTCATCTCCCTGAAGCCCAAGGTCCAGTTGGACTCTGGGATTTGGCCGGTGTGGCGGGAGAGGGGCATGGCGATGCTCCGCTTCTCAGCCCTCCTGCAGCGGCACGAGAAAGAAAAGCCTCTGGGGTTGCTCCGAAAGATTCCCTGGGACCGCTCCAAAAGCATGTACGAAAAATTAATTCCATTAAAAAAAAACGGTTTAAAAAGAAGGAAAGCTGCAGCTCTGTTCTCTCTGCACCGATCCGAGGGTAAGAGGGGTCCCTTCCACAGCCTCCTCTGTGGCAGATCCCGCTGCTGGGCTCGGTGATGGAGACTCAGCTCCCAAAGCCTGTCCTGGAGCCAGCTCAGCCCCTTGGCACGGCTGACAGCACCCACACGGTGACACCAAGGAGGAGGACACGCGTGGCCCAGAGCCCGGGAGGGAGATGGGGCCATGGCCGGTGGGAAGCGGGGCTGTTCTCCAGCCTCTGCTGATCCCTGGGGTTTGGCATCAAGTCACTGCTCCATTTGGAAGCAGCAGCAAATAGCCAGGGGTGCAGGAAAATATCACAGGATGGTTGGAGAAAAGGGGGGGGGGATGCAACATCCTCTTTCCATCTCTCTTCCCTGGAAAAGTATTTGGATATTGCACAGAGCAAAAAACACCCATGGGCAAGGTCCAGGTGCTGGGTGAGCCCAAGGGAACGGGCACCTGGTGCTCCCCCAGGTAAGGGGTCACCTGTGGTGACAGTGTCATGGGGTGGCACTTGTTGTTCCTGCACCTCAGGGTGCCCCCCCATCCCGCTGCCCGACGGCAGGTTGGGAATGGTGCCGTCCCCCCTGGCACAGCACACCCACCCCTACACCCCCCACCGCCCCCTCCCCACATTTCTTTACCTGAAGGCAGGTTCAGAGATGCTGTTGCAGCCTCTCAAGTCTCCTCAATGATTTTTCCCGCCGGTTTTCCCGCCGGCAGCAGGTTTTCCTCCTGTTTCCCAGGGCAGTTTTCCCTCCTGGCTGCATCCGAGAGCCGAGGCAACTTGATCCAGCCTAACCCAAGAGCGTTACTTAAGACCAGCTCCCTCCCTCCCACCCGCTCCCCTGCAGCTTGCACGTAGCCACAGGTGGCTGCTCATCAGAGACAGGGGCAGGAAATTAAAAATAATAAGTTTTAAAGGCTTTTTTTACAGGGGAATAATTTTAAAGGGTTTTTTTTTGCCGAGTTTTCGAGGTGGCTCTGGTTGAGCCTTTACCACGCACCTGTGAACCCACACGTGAGAAGCCCTGGCAGCGCTGAGAACTCCTTGTTCTGCTGCTTTGGATTTTGTGCTTGTTATTGTTATATTTTTGGGGATTCTATCCCTGTTTTTTACCTCACAAAAGCCACTGGACACCCCTCAGATCATCTCCGAGGCTGCCAAAACGGGAGCTGCAGGTAAGGGTGCTGCCTGCACCCCAAAGCAGAGGGAAGCAACTTCCTGAGACACTTGCAATCCCCATCAGTGCAAAAAACTGGAAATCTGGGATTTCCATCCATTTTCCATGCCCCAGTCACCGTTCACGCTTATCCCACCCTGCCTACAGGTGATCAGGGAAGACCTGGGTTTTCCAAGCAATATTACAACCCGTTGGCTGCCAAGATATAAAAAAACCTGGGATTTAAAAGCAATTCCCCATCGTGCATCCAGGCCAAACCCCGACAATCCCAAGCCCTGAACCCCAAGGCCAAAGCTCTGCTCACCTCTGATGTTGTTGCTCTTTGGGAAAATCCCAGGACAGCCAAATCCACCAGGAAAATTCTCATCCGTGGCTCAAGTAATTCCCTGGAGGGGCCTTTCCCCATCAGGATCAACTTTTCATTCCAGCTGGGGCAACATCCAGTGTGGGATGGAGGGAAAATGGGTGGATGGTGTCAGGACAAGCCTCTCCCTGGGCCTCCAGAGCAGGAGAGAAGGATGGATCCAGGATAAGGAGTAAGGATGAGTCAGGCTGCCCCAAAAACTTGGGTGTGAGCTGTGAGACAGTGATGTCCATCCCAAAGGAGCTGGGAATCCCCTGGGAACACGGATCAGGAGGGGTTAAGCAAAGCTGTAGGAGGTAGAGCAGGGCTGGGTGAGAAGCACTAACTGAGGAGGTCACAGATCCCGTGGGACCCTAAAACAAGTTAAAATTAAGGGAAAAACATCCAAAAAAGAAGGAAGAAGGGGTTCTCCTTCCACCAGGGGAGTTACAGGCACTCGGGGTGCTCAACACACCCCACGACCTGGAAAAGGGGAACAAGTAGAAGTGAATAAACCCCATGGTCATTCAGAGCTGTTCACCCACGGCATCATCCGGAGCTGATGGAATTACTGGTGTGGGATTTGCCACCATTTTACGAGGCTTTATAGGTCCATGTGCCCCAGGCAGGGATCAGTTTGGCTGCAAAACCTTCAGAAACGGGGCAGAGGAGAGAAAAAAAAATAAAGATCTTTGTGATGACCTGGAGTCCTGGTGCACTGGGAAGGATTAATCCTCTGTCCAGGGGAAAGAAGGGAATGCAGCAGCAGCGTCCAAAAGCTGCACAGGGATCTGCAATTCCCTCTTTCCCACCCCAAAACGGGCTGGGGGGGGGCGACTAACGGTGGTGTTTGGCTGCAACAGCTCAAGGCAAAGCTCTGTCACATGGCCCACGATTAAATCACATCCATGGGATGGCAGAGGGGCCCCCAAGGTGGGATTAGAGAAACCCCGGGATGGGGGGTGGTGTCCGGTGGTGCGGATGCAGCGGGATAAAAGGGGGAGGGGGAGTGTGGAGGGGCCAAACCCAGGTGGGATCTCAGGAAACAGGGGGAGATTTTTTAAAAAGCTTTTCTTAAAAAGCATCTCAAATCCCGGGGAAAGAATCCTGCTGGAGGTTTCAACAAAATATTTGGCCAAGTTTGGGCACACACCCCCCCCCCCCCCCCCAGCGCTGCACGTGGGCAGGGTTTGGGCTGAGCCCTCTTCCCTCCCAGAACTGCCGTGTTTTGGGAGGAGGAACAGTTTAGGGAGTTTTCCTGCCCCTCACAGATCGCAGCACGAGGCGGCTCCCGCGAGCAGCAGGAAGCCTCCCTTCATCTTCCTCACACTGCCAAGGAAAACCACTTTGCCTTGGCCCGTTACAGGAAAAAAACACCATCACTTTGGGGTGGCTCCTGGATTCCAGGAGAGTGTCCTGCCCCCCTGCTTCCATTAGTTGGAGTTTTGTTATACACTCTTAAGTCTCCTCCTATGCAAAGTGGAGCATCTTTCCTCCTTTCCTGACTTTGCAGGGCTGAAAGGACCTTAAGTTTCCCTTTTAATATCCCCCGGGGCTTTCCAAGCTCCAGGGATGCTGAGGGGTTGTGGGCAACCTGGATAGTGGAAGGTGTCCCTGCCCGTGGCAGGGGGTTGCAACTGTATGGGTTTTAAGGTCCATTCCAAACCAAACCATTCCAGGATTCTGGGATTTGCCAGCCCTCGAGGCTGTTTGGGATGCAGCACCAATAGGTTCCCGGGGAAGGATGGAGTGGGAGGCTTGGAAAGACATTTAACCCACGAGCACCAATAAGCAGAGCTCGGGAATCCAAGCTTTTTTTGGTGAAACACCCAGAAAACAGGGATTAAGGGTTATTCCCCCTGGGATTTAGGATCAGCAGCCCCTAAGAGAGGCTTCCTTCACCGTGTACCCTGTGGATCACACACCACATCCTTTAAGAGTCCTGTTGTCACCTTTCAGTCTGGCTGGAAAAAGAGAGACCACGGAGAGCCACAGGGATTTTCCATGTGTGTGGGGTTGCACTTGGGAAGGACCAGCCCTTTCCATCAATATTTTCCTACAGCCTTGAAGCACCAGAAATTACAGCCACAGCTTCCCAGCAGCACGGCCAGACCCTCCAGGGGAGGCTGGTTTGGGGTTTCATAAATATTAATGTTTAAAAAAAAAATAATAAAGGAAAGCTGTGTGGGTTGGCCAAGAGCAAAGGAAAACTGGTGGGAGCAGCAAAGCCCTCCAGGACTTGGCATCTCTCCTTGACTTTCCCCAGTCAAGTGGAGCAGCCTCATCCCAAACCCTCCCTGGGGGGATGGATTCTGTGGTACCAAAAACCCCACTACTCCAAAGCCCCACTTTTTATCCATTTTCCCATGATATCCAAAAGCTGGGAGACACAGTGGTGAGGCAGGGTGGATTACCTGAAGCTGGAAGCATGGATGTACATGGATATACTGTCCTCCTGCTCTCCCAAGGTTTGTCTCATGGGAGACGATGCCTTCAGAATCCGTCCCGGGAATAAACCAGCCGATGTGCTGGGGTGGGTGTTCTCCGTCGGTTTTCCTTCCCCTTGCAGTTCCCAGTCTTTCCTTTCAGTGCCAGCAAAAGCCTTTGGCTGTGCTGGAATTCTCCACGCCTTAGGAAGCCTTGTGCTTCTTATTCTGGCTGGGACATTTATCGCTTTAAAAGCAAAAAGAAGCAAAAAAGGGTGATACGGCTCCAAAACACCCAAATCTCAGCCCAGATTTCCTCCTGGAAAACAATCCCAGATTTCCATGAACTCCACAGCTATTCATAAAGCAACAAATGAGCAGCAGGACTTGGAATGACAACGGAGCTTTACCAACAGGAACAGCCCTTGGAAGTGACTACAGGACGACTGTCCCTTCCCATCCCTATCATGTCTCCCAAACCAGGAGCACCTGGATACAGAGGGGCTCTTTGTGTCCATCCACAGCCCATCCGTGCTTTCAGGGAAGTCTCACATGGAGCAGCAGATTTTAGGGAGAGGGTGGTCTGGGGGACAGCCCAGAGCACCCACAGTCACCCATGGATGGATAATTTTCTAGTTGGAAAGTCCAAAGCTCCAGCTGCCAACTCTGGTTGGTGCTGATGGGATAGGAACAGCCCCCGTGTATCCCTTGTCCCCTCTCCCTCCAGGCACAGCCCGATATTTTGGGGATACCCAAGACGGTGAGATGGAGGCAGGGACCAAACCCTAATGCACAATATTCCCTAAACTTGCTAATGTGGGGAGAGAGGAGCCCGCTGTGCCGAGGAAAACCCCTCCATGGAGCACTCACCCCTCTTGCACTCCCAGACTGAGCCCAGGCATCTTAAATCAAAGGATTGTTGTAGCATTCAGACACCCTCAGTGTTCCTGCTCTGAGCTCAGATCCCTCAGAGTGGGGTGGAGGTGCTGATTTGGGGTGTCCAAAGGCAGCACCTGCTTGGGAGGGGCCGTTGGCAGCTCCACTCTCCCCATAACCCCAGGAACGGGGCTGGAGCTGCGGCAGGGCCAGATCCATGTGCTGCTCCTCCAGGAAAAGCCTTCAAAAAGCCTGAACCATCTATTTTTTTTCTTAAAACAAGGCACAGCTGCTGACAAAAGCTGTGGCTGCCAAGAGAAAGCAGCTGCACCCCATAACCTCAGCCCGTGATTTCAGTCTTCCAAAATCCCTTGGTTTTCCAGCAAACCCTTTGGCAGAGGGGTTAAGTGGGGATAATGGGGAGGCTTGACATGCCAGGGAGCTGCTGGAGGTGACCACAGGCGAGGGAGCTCTTGGAAAGGACCTTTCTGCTTCATCTGCCTCTCCCAAGCTTCCTAGAAACCTGCTGAGCGGATTCGCAGCCCACGTGCTGCCAAACCCAATCCCGGCCCTGGAGATGCTGTCTGGGAGATGAGATCAAAACTCTTCCTGTGGAGCTGAGCTGGAAAGGTGCAGGACAGCCTTCCTGACACCCACATGTCCCCAGAGGAGTGACACTTCCCAGCTACACACAGGAACACCCACCCAGGGGATCACCGTGGGATACCCCGGCTCCGTCCATCCCTCTTCCCTGGGGGGGTCATTAGCAGCCCTGAAGCCCTGTGCTCCCTAAGGACAGTCGTGGTTCTTTTGGGAGAGCTCCAAGGCACACCAAACCCCAGCCCTCGCTCCCGGCTTCCATCCCAAAAATGCCCTGGGGTGTAGTTTTGGTGGCACAGCCCTGCTGGGCAGGGAGGAGGCTGCAGGTCACACATCCCCACGGAACCAGCGGCTCCAAGGGGCTGCAGGGGAGCTCTGGGCTCCTCCTCTCCAGGGAACTGGCTTGGACTCACCTCCCCGGGGCTCTGAAGCTGCAGGCTCTGCTCTGAGGAAGGCACAGATCTTCCTCTTCCTCCCCTTCTTTGTCTTTTTTTCTTCCTCCTCTTCTTTGTCTTTTTTTTCCTCCTCCTCTTCATTTTCTTCTTAGTTCCCTTCTTTTTCTTCCTCCTCTTCTCCATTTCCTTCCTTGCCCAACTCCTGCACACCCCCCACCCCACCCATTTAGGATTTATGGGGTTACCCCAGTGCTGCCCCCCAGGATCCACACAGAGGGAACCCCCCAGACTTGTCCCCACCCATCACAGATGCTGCATCCTGAAGATTTTATACCCGGAGGGGAATCTCCCCCCTGGAGAGCCAACCAGGGGGGCTTCCAGTAATTAGCAATTACCAGCCCTGACGAGCTCCCCTGGCCTCTCCCAAAGCAGAGCCCGGCACTAATGAGGTTTTGTGCTAATTATAGTGGGCAGGCAGGGCCAGGAGTCCTGGTGAGGGGCTGCAGCAGCTTTTGGCTGGAGACCTTTCTGGATTCCTTGGGATATAAAACACACTGGGGTTAATCCAGGACAGCAATCCCAGCCGTGCCCAGCGCCCCTCCATTCCCAGGAGTGCTGGGGGTGCTGTTCCAGCACTGGCCCTGCTTCCTGCTCACGAGCTGGTCCTTTTTCATCCATCTCTTGGAATAATTCCTGCTGAATATTGCAGGATTCTGCCGTAGCTGGCATTGCACTGACCTGGAGATCGAGCCAGCAAAGGGAAATCCAGCCCTTTGGACAAACCTTGGGGGGATATTTGGGAACTGAGCAACGTGGGTGAGGCACCCAAAGCCTGTGCAATGACAGACTTGAGCATGTGTCCAGCATCCCAGCAGGGTTTAATCCTTCTTAAACTCTTCTCTCCCCATCCCAGCAGCTGGCTCAGCACTTCCCAAATCCCTGCCAGGGCAGCAACACCCACCCCAGCTGCCCAATCACAAACCTCAGCCCAGCTCCCACCATTCAGCTCCCTTGGGAATGCTATAAGCTCTCTAAAATTAAACAAAAAAAACCCAAACCTTGTCCAGCTCTCCCCCTGTGCAGAGCCCTGAGCGAACTTTAATTCCCTAGATTAAACATAAATCAATAAAAATTGGGATTTTAATGAAGGTGCTGGGAAGGAGCAGCCACAAATTACTGTCCTGGCTTGGCCCCCTCATGAGGCTCCTTTTCCCCTCAAGGTGTATGGACAAAGGTGGGATTTAACAAACCCCTTGGAGGGAAGCCCCTCAGACAGACCCAGGAAACACTTTTGGAAGCTGCAGGGTGTCCAAGTGGGTTCCATGGCAGGTTGGGGATGTGGGATAAGTGGTTTCCCAGGCTGTGATGCTCCAGGGAAGCTCTCCCAGGCACGCATCCAGCCATTCCCATCCCTAGGGATGGAGGGACCCAGGACAGCTCGTGGTGCTTGGGCATGGGTGGAGGGTAAGGGGGATGCCCAGCCCTAATTTAAGGTGATCCCACAACACTCACCCCTTTGCTTCTGCTCCCTGAGAGGGACCCAGCACCCTAAAAATAACCCATGGGAGCATCACAGGTGCTTGGGAACTCGGCTTTTATTGTCACAGGACGCAGCAGCAGACAATGGGGTCGGTCACAACAGGGGGGACAAGGGAGAGGTCACACCACAAGGTCCCAGCACAGCCACCCTGAACAGCCACAGAGCCCCAGCACCGGCAGGGAGGGAGGGAAACGTGAGCTGTGACCTGGATCCTTCCCATGTATTTCCTGCCCCATCCCTGTGCAAACAACAAATTATCAGCCCGTGGTGATTCTCCCTTTGGGAACAGGGAAATTAATGAACAGACACGGGGGTCCCTGCAAGCAACAGCATTTGTACCTCCTGGAGTCGGCTCTGTCGTGTCCTTGCTACTGAGTGGCAGGGCATCAACGGGAGAAGCTGCCCTGGGAATGCTGCTCTTCTGGGATGGAGAAGTGGGATCTGAGCCTAAGGGCTCGGTGTGCATCCGAAATCTGGGCAGGTCGATTTGCCTCCCCCAGAGATGGGCTGCCCCGGCGAGGTGGAGATGTCAGGCCTGGGGTGACTTGGAAAGCAGGGAGCAGGTGGTGGATTCAGCAGGGATGGAGCATCTGCTGCCCTTCTTCCAGGGTTTATTTACAGTCTCACTAGAGGAGAGCAAGCCAAGGGGCCTGAAGTGTTAAAAAATGGCTTTTTGGAAAAGCCAGGGATTAAGAGGCTTTTCCCCCCTGCTGTAAACAGATCCCTGTTTGCTGTAACGTGCTCGGGGTTCCAGCCGGGTGCAGCCGGTCGGGAGAGGGGCTCCAGCAGCCCCTCCACAGCCGCCTCAGTTCACAAATCCAGGGGAAAACCGGGATGGAAGTTCAGCCCTGGCCTCTGGCAGGGGCTGGAGATGGGCAAACTCAGCTGGCCTGGTTCTCTGGGGGACAGCAGTGGAGGCAGAGAGGGACACAGCCCCCTGTCACCCTCCTCCGTACGGTGCGAGGGTCTGGGGGCACTTAGGGGTGGGAGTGGGCAGGGATCACCCCCGGAGCAGCTGGATGGGCTGGCAGGGTTTGAGAATCCAGGGGGGTTTTACCAGCCACAGCGGGCAGCAGAGGCAGCAGGGTCCATCCCCAGGGCAGGGACAGCTGGTGGCATTCCAGGAGCCAGCGCAGCCCTCAGAGTCACCCACTGTGGGGGCTGGATTTGGGGCACAGACAGACACAGCCAGCTTAGGGCAGTAAGGAAAGACCCCCTGGATGTGCCTGTGCTGGATCTGAGCCTTGCCAAAACACAGCTGAGCCTCCAAAGGTCGGCCCAACATCACTGAAGTCACCATGGGCCAAGGTGCTGCTGACTGCAGCCATGCAGGAGGGGGAAGAGGGAACAAAGGGGTCAAAGGGATGAAGAACATCTTCCCTGCTGGCACAAAGCCTGTTTGTAAGAACCCACGGGCTCTTGTATCCCAATCCCACCCTCCCCACTCTCCACCTTCCCCTTTGGGGAGCCGGCACAGCCCCACCAGCCTCCCTTGACCCTGGGGCTGGAGCAGCAGGATGAGCCGTCCCGCCGTCCTGGAGCCAGGACACTCACTCAGGGATGTAGTCCCTGAAGGAGTTAAAGCTGAGGCTCCGGCCCACAGAGTTCAGGGTGGAGCTGGCCTGCATCTTGGGAATCTTCTCCATCAGCTTGGACACTGTCCTCCTCTTGAAGGAGCCCGGGGAGAAGTGCCCCTGCCTCAGCAGCTCCTGGTAGAGGCTGCTGAACACGGCCACCGGCTCCTCGTAGCTGTCCCGGGTGGAGATCTCGTAGAAAGGAAGCTTCAGGGCTTTGGAGAGGTTCTCGCCGTCCTCCGTGGACACCATCCTGTCGAACTGCAGGTCCTTCTTGTTGCCCACGATGACGACGGGGGGCTGCTCGGCGCCGCCGCTGCGCTTGGGGCTGGCGTGGAGGTGGTTGATGAGGAAGCAGAGCCGCATCACCTCGTCGAAGCTGCACCGGTCGGTCACCGAGTACACCACGGCAAAGCCGTCGCCCCACTTGATCTTCTCCTCGATCTGCAGGGAGTCCTCCTCCTGCCGGGGCAGACGGGCTCCCGTTAACGCCCCTGGAATTCCAGCACTGCCGGGCCGCGACCCGGAAAAACCTCCCGAGGGCCCCGCGCCGTCCCCGGGAAGGGTTTGGCTGTGGGTTCGCGGAGAGCAGTGACCTGCAGGCAATGCCTGGGGCAGGGACGTGGTGGTTTGGGCAGTGTGGCAGATGGGGATGGCCATCAGCCTTGTCCTGGCGTGGGTAAGGGGGGAATCACTGCTCCCTGGAGCCACCAGGACGCTCCACCAGCAGAGTGGTGCCACGCGCCAGCAACGGGAGTGTGGAAACATTCCCCTGAAGCCACACTGTGACTGATGTTAGAGAGACATAAATTCACCAAAACATCCTTTTTCTGAGATGGACACCACGAGGGGTATCCCAGACACCACGGATTAAGGCCAGTGGGAGAGCGGGGATGGCCTTCCATGGCAGGTTGCTCTGCTCCAGTGGTGTTTTCCCGGGCTCTGAACGGCCTGAGCTCACCTGTCCTGCCGTGTCAAGGATCTCAAAGTGCACCATCTCCCCGTCAATGACAGCCACGTGCCTGTAGATCATTTCTGGGGGGGACAGACAACAAAAGGTGTGTGAGAGAACCCCAGGGGAGCAGCCACAGCCCGGGTGGCTGCGATGGAGCCGTGGCAGAGAAGTGGATTTTCACCTGCTGCATCCCACAGCCCTGTGGCCTCTGTTTCAAGACCACATCTTGAGCCAGCCCATCTTTCCATGCCCAGGAAGGGCAGCCCTGTGCTGTGGCATCAGGCCCAGCATCTCCCATGGCACCAGAGACCCCAGGACATGTGGATGGCTGAGGGGGCAGCAGTGACCAAAGCGTGGGAGCAACATGGGGTCATGGAGCAGCAGAGGGAAAATGGATAATAATAATAACAACAGAAAGGGAAAAAGGGATTGAGGAACCAGGGAGAGGTCAGGATGGCTGGGGGCTCTGCCCATGGCTGGTCTGGACAAGGAGGAACAGGAGGGAATGTGGTGAGTTCGTGACAGTTAACTCTGTGACAGCATCAAGGAAAAGGAGTTTCCCTACCTAGAGTTGGATCATAGTCTCCAATGAACCTCCTGGTGATGAATCGTACGGTCAGTGCTGGAAAAAAAAACACAACAAAGCCTGTTATGGTTGTCAGATCAAACTGCAGGGAAACATCAGCTGCCTGAGGCAGGAGGGATGGAGGATGGATCTGTGGGGAGGATGAAGCAGGGATGTAGAGGAGGAACAGAGCAGGAACCTGCAGAATGGATGGAGCAGGGACCTGTGGGAGGGGTCCCATGAATTTCAGCCCAGTCTGTTTAACCTGACCCAGACACAGCATGTGGAGAAGGGAAGGCTGCTGGCACCGAATTTCATGGAATTCACCAAAAGGCCAAAGTGGGAGGAACACAGGGCACGGCAAACCAGGATCTCCTCCCTAGGCCAGCCATGCCTTGCAGGAAAGCAGTGCTGGAAGTGACACCAGGAGCTGGGAGAGGAGCTGAGCCGGTGTCTGGAGGATCAGCCCATTCTCGGTTCTCACATCCCCTCCCTGCTACGCCTGAGCCTGGGAATTCACATCCCTGGGATGCTGGGCACAACTGGGGACCAGTTTCATCCTTGCAAGGCCTCCAGCACCCCAGCCCCTTCTGATGCTGCCACAGCACCAACACAGGGATCTGCTCCTTTGGAACGATTTTTCCTCTTTGCAAGGGCAAGGAGCAGCAGGAGCAGCCACAGCTCGGGCAATTAAACCCCCTCATCCAATTACAGGTTTCCCTGTGCCAGAGCCAAGCCAGGCAATTCCCAAATTGCTGGCAGGGTGAGGGCTGCTGGTGCCGTAGCCTTGCCCAGCCACTCCATCAGCACAGCAAGGGCTCTCTCCTGGCTGCCTCTCATCAATCCCAGCCAACCAGGCTGAGGGATCCAGACCCTGGCTCCAGAGCAGGGCTGGGAGGTGGGCAAGCTCCCTGGGCACTGCAAAAAACCTCCACGGGCTCCTCAGATTTTCCTGTGAGAGGCAGGAAAAGCTTTGCCATGGTGCAAAGTCTCCAGACAGGAATTTCCAGCCATGGAGAGAGTGGCACCGACGCCTGGGGGGAAATTTGTGGTTGGGAAGCTGAAGAGAGTTCAGAAGCACAGGTGGAAGTGGTTCCTGAGCCATTCAAGGTGTTAATGATGGTAATGGAGATGGGAGTGAAAGGCAGTGGAGAGGCTGAGAGCTGGCTTGGAAAGGCAACAGGAGTGGAGAGGGAAATTAGAGGAAAACGAGTGGGAACAGGGGAAAAAAGAACAGCCAGAGCAAGGCAGGAGTGCGGATCCAGGAGGGAGAGGATGGAGAAGCTGCACACCAGGTGCCAGCGCAGCAGGGGGAAGGGAACAGAGCAGGAGTGTGATGGGAGAATAACGCTCAGCAGAACCAGGATGTGATGAAAACCCCTCCAGAAACACAAGGGGGGGTGTGAAAATCCAACACCAAGCCAGCACGACGCTCCAAGCTCACCTTCCCTGTGCAACCCGGGGTCAGTTTGTCCCATCTGGCCATCAGCAGATGTTCCCAGTGTCCTGTTCTTATAGACCCACACCAGACCAGTCAAGATCTGTGTGCTTGTCCCAGGAATGTGGCATCCCACCTAAGTCAGGCTTCCTGCTCCACCAGCCCCAGCAGCTTCTCTTGCCTCTCACAACCTGCCCAGCTCCTGTTTGGGGGATTCACCATCCCCTCGCCCCCCAATCCGCCTGTGGGTTTAAACCTGCCCAGCAGGGAAGGGATTTGATGGGAAAAGCAGGTAATTTAGCCAAACTGCTCTGGGGAGATAACCAGGGATCCCTGCAGGAGGCACCTATCGGCACCTTCAAAGAGGCAATGGAATTATCAGGGGGAGTGGGACGAGCCAGGCTCAGTCTGTAGAAAGCACCTGATTGTGTGTCATATGTCAGGCAGCCACCCAAAGCTGGAGCACATGCTGTGGGGATGAGAAGAGGAGCCAATTAGATTGATTAAAAATTGGCTGGAGCGCAGGAACAGGAGCGGAGTTGCCAATGGGGGAAGCGGCCGCAGGCAGAGCGGCCGTGGCCACCCAGCCTTATAAGGAGGTTTCTTTCCCCATCCTGAACATCAGTAACCCCGGGGAGGGCTCTCTGAGGAGAGCCCCAGAGCTGAAAGGGTTAACTGTGCATAGAACCTGGGCTCCAGGGATGGCTGTGGGCTCGAGGGGTGATTTACCTGCCACGGGGAGGGCTGGGCACCTCGTGTTTGCTCCGAGCGCCTGCCCACGTTGCTGCCCTGTTTGTGCTGCTGGGGAACGGTGTCCAGCACCGATCCATCTTCTGTCCACGTGCTGCAGCAGAGCTCTGCTCTGGATTATGGCAAAGTTTACGCTGGGCAGCAGCAGCAGAGGATAACACAAGCCCTGGCCGGGCTGCGTTTCCAGCTCCCGAGGGTGAGATCCTTAAACCACAGGGCTGCCCCCAACCCCCCTTCCTACTTGGAGGGTCTGTGACCTCAGATCACCACACCCTGAAGGTTTCTAAACTGCTCCAAAAAACCCCAAACTCTTTCTGAGAATTAAGGAGATTTTTTTCCCCTCTTGCAGCTGCCCAGATATGAGTTACCCTCCGGTTGTTCCCACCCCTCGGCTCTCCCAGCCTGGTTCTGTTGTCCTGCAGGGTGGATGCAGCAGCTTGTCCTGGTGATGCTCCAGTGTGGGGCCCACTCACATCCTGGGGGCTGCTCCCTGTTCCTGGCACACTCCTCTGCAGGAGCCACGTATCAGTAACCTCCCTGTGCCCTGATTCCATGCCCTCTGTCACCATCACACGGGCAAAAACCCCGCTGCTGGAGGACACGAGTGTTGATGGCACCAACAGAAGCCACAGCTGAGCCCAACTGGAGGAACTTTTAAAGACCCTCAGCACGATCCCACCCGAAGCAGGAGGCGCAACAGACCCTGCAGGAAGGGCCTGAAGCTCCCAGGAATCTGCTCTGTGCCGGGTGGGATCGACACCAGCAGGAAGACACGTGTTCAGGCCGGGGTGGGGGTGAGCCAAAGGGTCTGTGTGTGCTGTACAGGCTCCATCTGCTCTGTCGAGGCCAAATACTGCCCTGGTGCTCTGGGTACTGCAGAGCTGAGCCCCATCCCGTGCTCCCGTGCTGCTCGTGGAGAGCTGGGAGCTGCCTCCTCTAATTCAATCAGGGAATTATAATTTTTCACTAGTGCCAGTTGCTGTGCACGGAAAAGCAACTCCAGCGGCTGCAACAGCCGCCGGTGCTGCGGCACCTGCACAGGTGATGCCTTTTCCAAAGGGGCAGGACATTCCCTTTCCCCGAGGACGTGGCAGCTTGGCTGTGTCCCAAAGGCTCCCCCAGGCTCTGCACGGGTCACGGATCATTGCAATAAACCGGTGCGGATCCACATGAATACACACCTTCCCCTGCCTCTGACCCCCTCCCGGCACGCTGGGTGCCGCGGAGGGCACCTTTGCCCCCAGGAGCTCACAGCCCGGGGTAGAGGAGTGGGAAGGGGGAAAGGATGATCCCCAGGAAGGAACACGGCGAAGGAAGGAGCTGAGATGCTCCCGGCAGAGCATCCCGAACCCCCGCCCCGACGGGCGCAGACGGAGAGCGCCGAGCAAGGCGCAGGGAAAGAGACTTTTCCTGAAGGAAAACAGCCTGGGCGCCGTGCAGGAGGCTCCGCAAAGCCGCTGCGGGCGCCGGGAATGAGCGGCGAACTCCCAACACCTAGGAAAGCCCAAACCCGAGCCCAGCTTTTGGGAAAGCTCTCTCGGTCAGCGATGTGCCACCCGGACCCACCACTCCCGCGCAGCCCGGGACCCCTCGGGCACGGGAAAAACCCCCGAGGGACGAGCCCCGGCTGCGAAGTGTCCACGCGGGGAACTCGAGGGGAGGGAAACTCGGTGCCCTCAAACGCCATGGGCTGGGGGACACCGGGATTACGTTCCCCATCCCGGCTTTCTAAGGGACACGGGAGGGTCGGTCCGTCTGCCCGGGAAGAAGCCAAAGGGGAGATACCGGGGGGACGCCTGGGGATGCCAGAAGGGTACCGGGGGATGCCGGAGGGATAGCGGAGGGATGCGGGGATGCCGGAGGGGTGCTGGCGGGAGATGCCGGGGGGACACCGGGAGGATGAGGGGGAAGCGCCGTCCTACCTGTCTTGCCCACGGCGCTCTGCCCCAGCACGACGAGGCGCAGGGTGCGGGCCGGGCTGAGGCTGACGGAGCGGCGCAGGGGCCGCGGGAAGCTCATCCCGGCGTCGGGCCGGGGCTGCCCCGGGCTCCGCCGTCCTCCCCGGCGCTGCTGCACCGGCTCCGCCCCGGGGGCCGGGCTGGGCTCAGCCCCGGCTGATGCCGCCCTCCTACTCCTCGTTCTCCTCCTACCCCGTCCCGGAGGCTCTTCGGGAATCGTAGCTCAGTTTTCCCGCACGCGGCAGCCCCGGACCCCTGGCAGCCGGCCGGGAGAGCTGCTCACCGCAGAGGGGCAAAGACAGGGCTGGATGGGGCGTTCAGCGACCTGGGCTGGTGAAAGGTGTCCCTGTGCATGGCAGGGGGTGGAACTGGGTGGGCTGGGTGATCCTGTGATCCTGTGATCCCACGAGTCTGTGAAAGTGAGGAAAGAATTGGAGAAGTGGTGCAACAACTCCCCAGCCAGGCAACCACGGCCAGGGTGCTGCCTGTCCCCAAATCCCTGCCTGAAATCATTATTTCCTCCACGTCTGTGCATAAGACAAATTAATAAAGATGAGCGGAGGTGGGTCAGCCTCAGCCTTTCCCCTCAACCACAAGCAGGGAAAGGAGTGAACCCCGGCTCCAACACAAACCACCGACTAAAATCCCCATGGATATCAAAGAGCAAGGACTTCACACCAGGCCTGGAACCAAACTTAGTGTGTTTTGGTGCAGCAGCATCACCAGGCTGTTAAACACCAGTGTAAGGGTGTACCCAGGAACAAGGTGTGCAGATAACGAGTAAACAGCTCAGAGTAGTACCTGGAGCAGGCAGGGATGTGTCTTGGGTGTCCTGGAAAAAAGGGAAAAGCCTGGCAACACCTCAGCTGTCTCCATCAGAGCCCGGGACGCCGCTGGCCTGTGGGGTGCAGATCCCAGGTGACACCAGTGCTGCAAACCCCAGCAGAAGGGACCTGGCCAGGAGTGTGGAGCCCTCAAATGCCCACACCAGGGACCCAGTCCCTTTTCCAAAGGCTGCAGCCATTTCTCTGGCACAGGGATCTCTGTCTGCCCATCTCAGGTGACTTGGCACTGGTGCTGGAGGGAACATGAACCCACCTGGTATTTATAGCCCGTATCAGATGTCCAAAGGGAACACTGCTGGTGCCTATGAGACATCAGGACTCACCCAGGCCTGGAGGGTTATCAGGAGCACGGCTGCCAGCAGGATTAGTGCTGGAGAGGGGCCCAGGATAACACAGGGGCTGCTGTGGGGAGCCTGGAGAGAGAGCAGACTTCACCCAAAACCCCACTTTGCCATCACGTGTGTCTCCCTGTGCATCAGCCACCGGCAACAGCCCTGCTCCAGCTTCTCCAAAGACTCATGGCTACATCTGGGGCCCAGAAAACACCAGCAAGGCAATAAACCTCGGATTTTGGGACAAAAGCTGATTCCCAGCTGGGGAACAGCAGGGTGTCAAGAAAAAGAAGTCTCCGTTATGATCCTTCCCTATTTTTAGCCCCGTTTCCTACGGAAATGAGATGTCTGCAATCAAGTCCTCTTCTTGCCTGATCCTCTGCAACACCAGTTTTAATACATTGCCTGATTTCAGGCAAATGAGGGATAAGCCACGGAGAAAATCCTTTTCCTGCAAGTTGCGTGACAAAAAAAAAAAGGCCAAATTTCACGGAAAAGCAACCCCTGAGCTTTTTGGAAGGCAGGGACTGGCCAGCAGGTCCCTGGCTGGGGGATCCAGAGTAACAATTCCTGCTGCTCCAAGGAAGCCAGGCAGTCACACCTGTACACCTCTGCCTGCCTCAATTCCAGGTGCATTAACAGGGCACAGATTTGCAGGGATGAGGGAACAAACAGACAAGAAGCACAGAGTTAACGTGGAAGCCACCTTGGGAAAATCACTTCACCTCCCTTTACACCACCCCCAGGACCAGGCTGGATTGGATCACTGTGACCCTCCAAATCCAATACCAGCTGCTCCAGGAAAATACAGCCCTGGATTCTTTAGGGAAAGGTCGGTGTGGGCCCTGCAGCTGGGAGGGGGTTGTGTCCCTGACAGCACATCTGGGGACTGCCCAGAGAAACTCCTACTCCTCACGCACGGATCTCCCTGGCGTGGTGGGAGCCACATGTGTGTTCCCACAGGAACACTCAGCGCCACGTCCCACGTTTGCCAGGGAACATTTGGCTGGGTGACAGTGGAAACAGGACTTTATCATCTGCCATCACTGAGTAAGCCACCTGTGGCAGAGCCAGGTGGGAGAGGTGCAGGGGATATTGTTTTCTGCTGAAATATTTGCGGCCGGGCCATTCCATACTTGCTGTTTTATAAAGACATGGAGTCTGCTCTGGGAAAGAGGCCAGGGGCTCCCATGAATCACGGCCCTGCAAAAAAAAAAAATCAGCTGAAATGAAAAGCTGGCCTAAAGCAAAGAACCAAATCTCCTCAGGCTGCAGTCTCAGATCAGGGGGATCCTGTTCTGTACTCCAAACCACTTCCCTACTGGATCATCAGCTATTTGACAGCTGCCAAAAAAACTGAACTTTGTTGCTTCTGAAAGACAGCAATGGTGTGTTTTTATTTAGTAAAGGGAAATAAAATAACAGCAGTCCCTTTTCTCTGCATTAGATGATCCAAAGGCACGGGACGCCAGCAAGTCCATGCGGGAGCCAACTCCAGTTTTCAAAAACGACCAAGGCATCTCAAAGTATCTCCACAAGGTTTAGCTCCTCTCCTGAGCCTCCATTTCAAGGGCTCAAACCTGTTTCCAGCTCATCCATCACATTTAATTGTCACTCACTGATGACTGCACAGACATTCCCGTGTGCGGCTCGGCTGCCGGGGGAGTTAATGCCAGATGGAGCCATCAGGGAATGCTCCCCAAGGATAAAACCAAAGCCATGCTGCCCTGTCAATAAACACATTTTGGGTTGTTACAGCAAACCCAGCACCCCCAAGGGTCCTCTCAGCCTTCAGGCCCTCACCTTCCTCATGCCCTCCGTGGACTCGCTCTGTTCCTTCCGAACCCGATCCCTGGCCCTGCTGCAGCTGTGAACCCATGTTCACATCCAGGATGAGGCACCAGGAGCAGGGACACGGATCCCAGTTGCTTCTCCACGTGCTATAAATAGCAAGAGGGAAAACAGATGAAAGGCCCTGAGCCCCAGCACTGCCCGGGCGCTCTGTGCGGGATTTGCATCAGCCCAGACCCGCTAGGGAAGCATCCCCTTTATTTTCTTAATAGAAGGCTGGTTTTTAGGCCACAGGAGATGATAAAACCTCTAGCACAAGAAAAATCCAACCAGCACGGGTTCCTGGTATCCCATTCTGTCTGTCACTGAAGCGGATTCCGAAGCGTGTCCGGATCACGCTGGGAAAATAAATCTGGCTCCGCATCAGAGTTCAAAGACGCCTTCACAAAGCCATCAGGGGAAAGAAAACACACGGAAGGGACAAATTAACAGCATTTCCCCCCCGCCCCAGGGCCTGAACAACATGTCCCGAGAGCTTTCCAAGCTGCTTTGCCACTGGATAAACTCCGGCAGCTCCCGGGGCTGGCAGAGCGTGCGATCCACGTATCCTAACGGAGCTGCTGAAATCCCTTTGCTGCCCTGTGGGTCCCCAGAGGAGTGTCCTGCACTTAGTTTTTCCACAGGAGCCGGCTGCTGGGAAGGAGGGCACTGCCACAGACCACTTCTGCCACACTCCATCAGGCTCCACAAACAATGGGGCTCCTCGCCGCAGGGAGTTTCCCACCAAGGGAATGGCTTTGCTTGGGAAGCTGGTTTTAGAACACAGAGCAACGTGCCCAGGGAAGGGAGAGGAACCCCGTCGTGGAGGTGATTTAAACCTCCAGAAATGCTGCAGAAAGTGATCCCGTGGGATGACCAGAGGGGCTGTTTCCCCTTCAGTCACGAGGATGATTCCACTGTCAGGATGTGAAACCCCAAGTCCAAGCCCCTCTGAAGCACAGAGGAAGGGGGGAGGTTGGAACAGGATCAGCCTTTGAAATGATGGAAACCTCGCTCTGAAGCAGCTGGACCTGAGGGGGAGGGAAAAACCTGCAGCCACAAAGGAATTCAGGTGCCACAGGCCACTCCTGAAAGGGCAGAGGAGGAAGTCAGGGCTGGGCTCAGCACACAGGAAATTAGGGATTCAAACACCTCCCTTGGCTCCTCCGGAGAGGGGAGGGCAGGAGGGACTCTGGGAGGACACACACCTGGGATCCAGGGAGCAGCAGGGCCATGGATCCACTCAGCTGCACCCGGGTGTTCCTGCCCAAAATGGGGGGATGCCAGAGCGGAGCCGGCAGTGCAGCAATGGCACCTCCCGAGTGATTTCCGACAGCTATTCCCAAGCAAACCTTGCAGCTGGCAAGAAAACAACGCTTCCTCAGTATGGGAAATGTCAGAGCTGCACAGCCAGTTGTCCTGCTGCCGCGGGAGCGCTGCCGGAATTCTTGGAAAGCACGAGAGGAGCAGCACAGGCAGCGGCTTTGTGGCCAGCGGGCAGGGATCAGCGCTGGAATTCGCTCAGATTCCCAGCAGATGCCCTCTGCTCCGGCTCTCCAGCCTCCTTCCAGGGGGGACAGACGCCACAGGGGTGGCCAGAGCCCAGGCCTGGTTCTCGTCTGACCCACGTGGATCTAACTCTGGGCAAAGGATCTCGAATTCCACCCGGATCCGACGTGATGTTCTGTCCTAACAGATAAATTCCCACCATGAATCAGTACAAACCCGCTTTGGTGAGGAATTCCTCTCCCTTAATTATGTAAGTGCTATTTAGCACCAGGAAGAGGGGCACAACACATGAAGCCACAGGGAGACCTGTGACTTCTCCACGGAAAACCAGGGATCTCTGCTTCCACCTGGAATTGCAAAATGCCTTTTTTTTTTTTTAAATTCCCCTGAAACAAATATTAAGATAATCCCCTTTTCCCTCGGTCTTAATGAATAATTCCAACAAAAAATGAACACTTTGCTCTAATCTTGTATTAAATTTTCAAACAAAAAAACTTTCTGATAGCGGTTGATTTTCTCTTCCCGCGTTTTTCTCCCCCCAAACGCTGTGAAACCACCCTGATTTTGTATAGTATCTCACTTGGATCAGAATCACATTCCCAAGGGCTTTTTTGGGGGCTCAGTTTTACAGAACTTAAGCCACTTGCTTTTCTTTCGACTCCACACGGGCCTCTTCCCTCCACTTTTCCAAGCCCTGAATCTCTTGTTATTTCCAAGCGTTCCTTCCTATCTGGGAAGGACAGAACATTCCTGCTACATCCCCTTAAAGCCAAGACATGCTGTTTCTTAGCCCCAGCACCTAAACACAGAGGGACTGAGGGTTTCCAGTCCAATTCCTTCAGCTGCTTCTGCTGTGGATTAGGAACAGCCTGTATCCGGAGGAAGGCACCTCGTGCCAGCCCACAACACCCTCTGCCTGCTGCTGGGGTCTGTGGGCCCACTGGAATCACACCTGTGGGAGAAGGGGAGAGGTGGGAGATGATTTTTGGAGGGGTCTCCCTGCACCCCTTCAGTTTTAAGAGCTTGGGAACAAGGATGTGATGATCCAAGCTGTCCATCAGCTGTTCAAAACTGGGCATCCAACCTCAGCAGCAGGGAAGGAGCAGCATTCCCAAGGGCTATCCATGCCAGAGGATCCCAGATAGGAAGGGGTGAGTCAGCCTCTGCAGATCCAGCTCAACCCAGGCCCCATGTGGATCCTCCTCTGGCTGAAGTCAGGGCAGGTGAAAAGCAAACTGGCACCTCAAGTGATTTCCTGAAGGAATGGTGAGATTGGACACCCAGGACAAGCCCCAGATGGATCAAAACCTTCACTTTGTTCAGCACAGGGTTCTGGCAACCTCAGTCCCAGGAGGAGCCACTGTGGCAGGGCACAAGGACACCAAACATGGATTTCCTCCCAGCCTGGAGCAAGATGCTCCCTGGAGAAGTGACCAGGTGAGCAGGGCCTGTTATCCCTTCCCGTGGTGACTGTAGGGAATCCCACAGCTACCCCCAAGAGCCTGCTGAGAAACTCCATGAGAATCCTTTTCTGGTTGATACCCAGCCCAGAAACCCACAGACCTTGGCTGGATACACCTGGATACACCTGGCCTTGCATGTGCTGCTCAGAAAGGGACAGTGCTCAACAAGCAGGCAAGGAAACACACTCAGTAGGTCAAAACCCAACTCTGAGATAGGCACAAACCCCTCCTGAGTGACTGGTGTCTTATTTTAAAGTGTTACACACGCAGACAGTGCAGTGCTGCTCACCTTCAGGAGGGCAATTTTCCAGCTCCATTTCCCACTGCCAATCCTTAAGAAGGATTTTCACCACTTGCCACCATCTGGGAGTAGATTTGGGGCCCTGCAGTCACCTTGTTTCACAGTTCAGCCCCGTGGGCTGTGGGCATTCCCTGAAGCCACACAATGCCGGGAATTACACGACCAGAGCTTTTTGAGAGCCTTGAATTCCTAAAGCTCCCAGAGAGGTGTGGAGGCAAAAGGATGCACCAGGCACGAAGAGGCTGGGCAGCCAGCCATGGATCCCAGGTGTTTAAAACTTCCTGGCAAATAAAAACCACCGAGGCTGAAATGACAGTTCAAAAAAATATTTCATTATTTTGAAAAGACAGCACGTAGAAGTTTCCATTTCCCACTGCAGCAGCAGGTCCAGAACTTTCCAATGCTGAGGCAGTTTTGTTTCCATGATTGCCTGGAGCAATGATGATTCCCAGCCACACCTTCCCCCCCCAATCAATCAGGACAAACACGGGTAGATTTCGATGGTGTTGATCCGGAGGACGGTCTGGGGGTTCCTAATGACTGGAAAAGAAGGAAAAGAGGAAAGAAAAAAGGATCAGGATCAGGTGACAGCACAAAGCCAGTGCCCACCCGGTCCCAGGGCTCCCATGGGACTGGGGCAGTCTGGTCAAGGCTTTACCATCCATTCCATACAAAAACAGCCATAATTTTCCCCCCCCTCTCACAGAAGGGAGAGTCATTTGGCAACCAAAACCTGCCACAGGACCCTGTCCAGGCTCGCTGGTACCTGTGACGACACATCCAACGTTTTAAGGCTTTGGGAAGAGAGAACAGGATGGCTTTCCAGCCCAGGAAGTTTCTTGCCAGCAAGGTCAGGGAACACAAGGTGCTGGACTGAGGGGATATTAAACCCTGGTGCTCCGTGGGCACACTGGGGGCAGTGGGCTGGGCCCCTCAACAACCTTCCTCAGACCCTTGTGCCATAATACCTCCCCCTCCCACATCCAGCACCAGCCAGCAGGGAAGGAGATGTGTCCTTTCCCTCTTACTTTTCTTCCTCTGATAGTTGTGCCTCTTCCAGAAGCGCATGTGGATTTTGGGCCACGACTCCGTCTTCTCAATCACTGTGGCCTCCACACGGACCAGGTCTTTCCTTAAAAAGCAGTTAAATAACAAAGTGATGCTTTTAATCTTCCCCTTCTATTGGGAAAAGAGACACAGGGGTAACACATTCTGCCTGACAGAGCCAGATCCTGCCTCCACAGCCCAGATCCGTGGAAATTGGAGAGTCACCGTGGGAGGACAAAGGCAAACCCAAAAGCCTCCAGGTGCTGTACCTGGCTCAGGTGATGTGACAGTTCACAGAGCAGAACTTGCCAGTCATGTGAGGGATGAGATCACTCCACCTGAGTGAGAGGAACCTGCAGGAACTTGTGGGATTGTAGCAAGATAAAACTCCCCTGGCACCTTCGGGTGATCTCACGTGTCCTGCTTTGCTTTTGGGACAGGTTCAACCCCACCCACAGCCCCTTCTCCTGGTCAATAAAAGAAATCCTTCCTCCTCGTCTCCTGGTCACCACACAAGTCCTTCCTCCTTCTCTAAAGCATCACAGACAGCTGGAAAAAAAAGTCTCACCTGAGGAAGTCAAGGCAAACGTTCAGTGCCCTGGGATTCATCCCACTGTTTCTGGCAGGAACAACAGCCAGTGGCTGCTGGAGCAATTCCCTTCTCCTCCCACACACCCCTTGTGCCTCCCACTCCTGGTCTGTCCTGTTTGTTTAGCCCAGTTTGGAAGAGCAGATGGGGACTCACTGAGGATTCCAGGTACTGCTCTGGGGGAGCTCAGGTGAGATCCCTCAAAGGCTCAAATTATTGCTGGATCTCATCTGTGCACACAACAATTCCCAGCCAGCACACACCCTTCCTCCCTCAGCGTGGAGACCAAGGGAATACAGCCTTTACTGCCTTCACAGGTGAGTAAAACCAGAGTAACTGGACACACACCAACACCTCCTGCCCACCCAGGGCTTTGCAGAGCTCAGAGAAGAGAAAACCCCCTCCTTCCTTCCCCCCCGAAAAAAAAATAAAAATAAAAGAGCTCTGGGCTGTCCAGCTGCTCTCTGAAAAACTCCAGATCTGGAAAACAAGGTGGTGGAGGCAGGACCAGCTCCCTGTCTGCACAGCTCCTCCTCTCTGGATAGGTGAGAATCTCCAAAAAAGAGCCAGACTGGAGCTCTGGCCAGGGGGGGTTTAGTCAGAGCCGCAGGGGAGGAGGAGCAGCCACCCTTCCGTGCACAGCACTGCAGAATGCCATTAAAAGCTCGTTAACTTTGCCACAGGAAGACATTTAAAGATCATTTTGCTGACAAACTGCTCTGTCTGCGCTGGAGGGGGGGCAGAGGGGGAAGCCCATCCAGCCTAAATTGCTCCAGCAAGGTCACTGAGAGGCCAAAGGCTTCAGACAGTCACAATCCCTCTTAAAATCCACGCCGGGGGTGTGATTAAATCAGAGATTGAATCGTGGAGGGAGGAGGAAACCGATATATCTGCAGTAAGTGACTAACCCAGAAGAAAACAGATGAAAAAAAGATCTAGATTTTAAGAGACCAGTGGGTGACCCTGACATCCCAGCTCCAGGATGTGATCCAGATTCAGCACTGCTGAACCACACACAAGCCCTGAAACGCTGGAGGGAGAAACCAGAGAGTAAAATGCACTCACAGCCGTGGTTTACCACTGTAATTTGGGAGCTAAACTTCCTGGATTCAAGGCCATGGTGAGTCCTTCTCTGTTGGACACAGCACCAGGAACTGCTGGTGAGAGGCTGAAGCACAGCAGAAATCAACTTGCTGGTGAAGAGCACGTGAGCAGAAAAAAAAAGTTCTGAGCCAAACAGAGCCCGAGGAAAAAAAAAAGAAAAAAATAAAAATCTCTATCAAATGTTTTAGGTATGACTGGAATGTCCATAAAAATAAGAAGGGGGTCACACATTTCCCAGAGCCCGACACAGCTGGGCCTGCTGCCTTCAGCAGCAAAATGTTTTATGGCAAAGCACGGGGGTGGGATTTTTACAGGAGGTAAAAGAAACCCATGCCTGAAATCTCATGGATCTGAGCTGGGCTGAAAGGTGTTGTCATGAGGCAGAGGAAAAAAAAAAAAGATCCAGGCAGGCTACAACCCCACGGGATCATAACTCTTGGAGGTCATAATTCCAGCTGCCAAGCTCGCTCCCTGCAGGACTGAATCCCAGCCTGGCTGGCTGTGACAGGAACAGCTCCGTGGCCTTCAGCATTTCCACTGCAAAAACGGGCAGGGAGGAGCAGAAACAGGTTCACCTAGAGGGAAAAATTCCCCATCAGCTGTGTTTTGCCCAGAAACAAGCCAGACTTTCTCATGGAGGCACCTTTCCCCTCCTCTCAGGTCTAACACGGGCTCGTGCCCTTGTGCCAGGCAGGGCATCCACTGACCAGGACAAACAGGGAGCCCAAGGGATTCCAGGGATTCCAGGAGCCAGCCAGGAGCTCTCCCAGAATAGCCTCCACCACGCAGATATGGGTTGGGGCACTGCTGTTTTTTGGGGGTTTAAAGGAGTGTCATCCCGGGAGGAATCAGAGGAACAAAGCAGGGCCAGCTGTCCCAAACGTCTGGGAGCTGAGGGGGTGAAGTGTCTCAGGCACTGTGAGCACTCACTGGGGTGTTTATTTACAAAAGGACAGAAAAAACAAAACTGCCTGTGATCTCATCCAGCCTCTCCTCTCCAAAGTGTCTGTGGTTCAGGGAATTGTGTGGGAAAACTGCAGTCCATCCTGCTGGTGACACCCTTCCCTTCCTCCTTTCACCTTTCCCTCCTCCTTTCCCCCTTCTCCCTTCCCCTTTCCCTCTTCTCTTTCTCCCTCTCTTTCTTCTTTTCCCTTCCCTCAGCCATAACTGTACCAATAACTCCTAAATACCACCAGCCTCTGAGAGAGACTCAGCAGTGAAACCACCTGAAAACCAGGTGGTTTTTCTAGCCTGAACCTAAAAGCCACCAAGAAATAATTCCCAGGTGTCCAAGTCCCTCCTTACCTGGCTGTTCTTTGCCACAGTTAAAGCCAAGCCCACAGCCAGGGCTTCCAGGTACTCTGAGCACCTGCAATGCTCCTTATCCTGTGTGTTTTCCCACTAAAACCTCCTTTCCCAGGGAGAACAACAGGTCAGGACTTTGCTTTTGCTGAGTAATAACACCTGGTTCACATCCTCCTTCCTTTTGGGAAGGAAAACACGGAGGGACCAAGGGGTTCTGTGCAGCAAGTCCTACAGCACTGGGAAGGAGACAGTGCCAAGGGATAAACTTCCCACAAGTTCTCTGGTTGCTGGATTATGTGACTGAGAGGAAGGGAAAATTAGGAACACTAAAAATTAAGATTGAGGCCTGCTGGGGCAAGGCAAGGGCAAAAGGAAACAGGTTAAAAACCCAATTCGGATTAAGGGACAGAAAAGGATTTCTGGGGTATTTTCAAGATGACTGCCACCAAAATTAGGGTAAGGGAGTGAACAGGTTGAAGAGCAAGATTTCCTGGTAGTTTGTGCAAGGAGAAAAAGATCCAACTGAGGTGAATATCCCCCAGTTACCTCAGGACTGGGACTTGCTGCTCTCTGGGCACTGGGGAGGGAGAGAGTCAGCAGAGGCTGGTGAGCTGTTTTATTGGTGACTCTTTCAAATGGGCTGGGAAAAAGAGCTGATAAATCCCAGTTTCAGGGAGTGCAGAGCCCTGAAGCTACAATTAAATACAAAAATGTAAGATAATTCCTTTATGAAGCATCTTACCCCAGCAGTGGCCTTCCAATGAGCGTGAAGTCGTCAGCACCAACCAGCAAAACCTGGGGAAAACAGATCAGCCATAAATCACTGCTCGTTGTCCCAAGAGAAATGCAAACAGGACCTTCCAAATCCTACAGACATAAAGGAGTCAGGCTGCTTAAAAACAGCAGGCCTTCCCACATTTCAAACCTGACACTAACTAGAGGGGTGGTGGGGAGAGAGCTGTTAACAGGCAAGAGACAAGAGTCATTAGTCTTCCAGAGAGCTCATCCCACTAAAACATACTGCAAAGTATCTTTCTCCATGATCAGAACACACTGAACCTCTCTGTCCTGGCTCAACAGCAGCTGTAAAAAAATATGGAAAGCAATCAGGGATGAAGAATAACCCGCCTCCTGTGGGATCTGGACAAATGGCAGCTCCTAAACCATTGGATTTTTACAGCAATTTTTATAGCAATTGCTGCAAATCCCAGTGGAGAAACATTTGCCTAATTCTCCTCCATAAGGCCTCAAGATGGGAAATAAAGAAATGAACATCTGGAGGATTCACCACCCCAGGGACCTGCTGATTTGGGGCATTTCAGTCACTACCTCAAGGAACAGGCAGGATAAGAGAGGATGCAGTGGGAAGAGGCAGCGTTTCACAGAATCATTGAGGTTGGAAGACCTTCAAGGTCGTGGAGTTCAACCATCAGCACCACCACAGTCCCCCCTAAATCATGTCCCAAAGTGCCACATGGAGAGCCATTTCTCCCAGGCTGCCTCCTTTCCCCCCCAAATCCTCTGGCAGCTGTTAAAACCTGCACAGAAATGGTCCAGAGAAGTTCTCACTCTGGTTTTAGACCAGAAATTGCCAGAAAAATCCCCAAAGGGTTCTGGTGTTAGGCAAGTTCTCACCTTCACTCCCATCCAGGCCTTTGCATTCTGAGCTGGCTACACCACACAAGTCCCTCCTCTCTGTTTTACAGGGATGTGGGACACAGCTGAGGACACCCCTAAAAAGGTGCCTCAAAACTGGGCTTTGAAGCAGTGGACCAGCACAAAAACTTCCTTAATTACCTGCTTAGCTCTTACAACCAACAAGAACATGAAGGCAGCAGAATCCCACTCCACAATATTTCCTTCCAGTTTGGATTAATGAGCCCTCTGCAAGATCCTGCTGGGTATCCAAGGCTGAGGATAAAGGCATGATTTGGATCCTGGCAATTCTCCCTCCACCTCCACCCAGCCCAGTCAGATAAGGATCTTGCAGAGCCCTGAGGAGTGACAATCCCCCTGGGAGCCCTGCAAGGACTTAGAGGTTGGACTCTGTGATCTTACAGGTCTTTCCCAACCTAAATGATTCTGGGATCTGAGGTGCTGGAGTCTCAAGGCAAACAGAGGCTTTCGCTGCTGTCTCTGGAAACAACAACTGTCATTTCCCTTTTTTTTGGAAGAAGTTTGGACAACAAAAATCTGTCTCCCCACAGAGCCTGGCACGACTCTGCCAAACAGAAATCACAACCATATTATCACTAACTGAAACTGGAACGAAACTAAGGGATTGGAACAGAGCAAAGAGCTGGAGCGAGGGCGGGAGATCCCACAGGGACGCGGGTTTAAAACCGGCGGTGGGTTTTTGCCTCGAGGGGTTGCTCGCAGGGAACCTGCATCACCTTTTCCAGCCGGATCCGGTCTCCACACTCAGCCTCCAGCACGTTGTCCATCATGATCAGGTCTTCACTGGTGACCTTCCACTGCTTGCTGGCGAAGTGGACGACGGCGAAGAGCCGCCCGTACTCCCCCGCCGAGATCATCCCGTTCACCTTCTGCACCAGCTCTGTTGGCAAACCACGGGGAGGGAGCGGGGCAGGACCCCCAGGGAGGTGGGAAATGCTGGTGAATACTAACCCAGCCACTCTGCTCTCCCCCCCCCAGAACTCTCATCTCCCGGGAATCTTTCAGCAAAGGATCAACGGCAGTGTTGTTTTCCAGGGGTGCTTTCTTAAAATCTTAAAATCCCCTTTCCTAAAAATCGATGCCCTATTTGTATTTTAGGTGCTGGCAAACCCACACGTGAGTAAACATCTGGTATAGACACTGTGTAGCTACTCTACACTGCTGACTCTCTGCCTATTCCTCAGGTATCCCAAAACTTGCTGTACTTGGATATAAAGCTCTTGTCCGTGATGCCTGCATTTGGAGGATTTCCTCCAAATTCTCTCCATTTTCGAGTAATATGCAGAACAGCCCAGCCACTGACTAGTGTCTAAAGCATGCAGGAACATCGGGAAGGGCTTGGCAAAGTACCAGGGAAAAGGGCTCTAGCATATTACAAAGCCTGGCCTGGGAACTTGTACCTGCAGCAAGGACAAGAGAGAGCTGTCCCTCCCTCTTTCCCAGAAAAAAATCTCTCCCCACATGCCCACAGAGTGGTGCCAGGAGCAGGACAGATACCAGAAACCAGGTCCTGCACATGGATAAACACTTTCCGTGATCAGCTTCCTGGGCAGTATCTCCAAACCCAAATTTTATGGGAACACCAAAAGGTGTTGCTCAATGACACCATCCCACTGCCAAACAGCAGCTTCCCACCCTCCCGGGCTGCTCAGAAAAACAGGTTTTGCCTCACTGTCCTAAAAAGTGGCTGGATCTTTTCTTTTCTTGGTATGTAAACAGAACATCCCTTTGGGACAGACAGGAATCCAGCAGCCAGGCAAACCCAACCCAATCCTTGCAGGAACACTCGGAAAGGGTCCAAGTTTCAAGCCAGAGGATACAAACTGTTAAAGGTAGAGGCAGGAACACGAATTATTTTTGCAGGGTAGTAGTAGCTGCTGCAGCTCCCACCAGGATAAAGAGCTGTTGATAACTCTTCCAACACCTCCAGTGCCAGGAAACATCAAGTGATTCCTGGCTTAGATCTCGGCGCCACACGGAGCAGCGACCCTTCCTAAAATATCCACAGCCACCAGGAAATAAAAGGCAGAACTGAAATGCTCTCACTGCTGTTCCCTTTGGATAAGCCCAGCCAGGAGATAACGATGCAAAGCTCATCAGCAGCAGGAGGGATCCCATGAGAATCCATCAGGGATGGGCCCCTGCTCCCCACAGGGCTCCAGGGACTCAAACTGAGCCGTTCGTGGTTCACTCCTGGGTTATGTCACACACAGGGACAGACTCCCATCTGTCACTTGAACGATCCCAGGAGCACAAAGGAGGTAAAAATCAGGATCAAAACAGCCTGTGAGGAGACGTGGAACTCCTTTCCTTATGTCCCATCCCTGCAGGTCTGTCCTGTGCCCACCATCCAACTGCTCCTCCTGGCTGGATGTTCTGTTTTATGCAAAAATATACACCAGCTCTCCATGTGCCCACCATCCAACTGCTCCTGCTGGCTTTGATTTAGCCAGTAAATGGAAAATAACTGGTTTCTCCTGTCCAAAAAAAGGCTTGCTTCATGCCTTTTTCTGTTTGGTTTTTTGTTTTGTTTTTTTTTCCTTCAGATATTGTGTGATGTGTCCTGCCAGGTGTCACATCAGGTAAGATTTCTCTGGGAATGCTACAAGCCACAAGCATAAACTAAAGGCAAATCATATTGTACCCAAATCTCCAAAACCAGCAGCTGGAGCACAATTCCAGTGTCACTAAAACGTGTGAGAAATAAGACAAAAATGTGAATAACACAAACTAGCTCCAACAGGATCTATGCTCAATCAGGCATCAAGGCAATGCTGGAGGAATAGACTTGAGACTTTTACCTGCATGATACTTGGCTTCTTCCACTGGATCTGGAAGTTTTGGCACTTCAGGCCACGGAGGTGAAGACAGGGAAGTTTTGGCAACAAGACTGCAAATGACAAGGTAAAATTCACTGTAGCAAGCAGATACTGCCAAGAGATGTAAAACAGGGGGAGGAAAGAAGGTAAAAGGAGTGGAGTAGAAATGGATTTTACTCACAAACACCTGACCAAAAGGCATCAGATTACAGTTAACAGCTAAGCAAAAATCCGTGATACCACAAAACCAAAAACTTAGATTTCAAGAGGAGGGAGATTTGCCTTGGAAAAAGTCCCCGAGATGACCACAAGGGCCTTGGTTTCTGAAATTTGAACGTTTAGCAGATTAAGTAAATACCATAGTATTTACTAAATTTAGTCAGCACCATCCCAAAGGAAAAAGCAAATACCATCCCCACCATGAGTGGGTGGTTCATGTTTTCCTGCGTGCCGAGACCCGCGCTTTGTATAAACAACACAGGATGCACCAGCTGCAAAAAACATTCAGGAATGAACATGAGATCTGGCAAAACTGACTCAAAATCAGTTGCATTCCACTGATTTGCTCTGTAACACCCAGCAAAACATCCCAAAGGGCTTCAGTTTAACAGGAACTCACGGTACCTGTGAGCACATGACCACAAGCACTGAGGCCTCGTGGGGTTTAGGCAGGATTTGGGGGTGCCGTGCCAGAGGTGGAGATCCAAGGATCTCTGATCCATGAGGATCAGCGGGAAGATGCTGCCTCCCGCAGAGGGAACAGTACATCCTGCTATTCCCTGCTGCAGGAATTCTCTGCTCCTGCAGTGTCCCCTCCTGGTGGCAGCCAGCAGCACTCGGTCCATTCCAACACGAGGAATGGAATAAAGGCATAACAAGCAGCTCCCAAAGTGTTGGAAACAGCCAAGCCTGGAGCTTCCAGGTGTCCTGCAGTGCTTGGGCCCTTAATCCCACCTGACTGTGCTGCAAGTCTGGAATTTACTGAGTATCACACCCAGGATGGTTTGGATTGGAAGGGATCTTAAAGCTCATCCAGTCCCACCCCCTGCCATGGGCTGGGACACCTTCCACTATTCCAGGTGGCTCCAAGTCCTGTCCAACCTGGCCTTGGACACTTCCAGGGATGGGATAGAAATAAAAAAAAAACAAAACAAAACAAAAAAAAGGGAAGAATCCTTCTGGGAAAGGTGACTGAAGGTAGGTAGAGTCCAAAACACTGGGAAGCAACAGAGTGACCAAGGGGCAGACAATCTTCCTTCCCAAAGGAGAACCAGCTGCCTTCCCCACCCCACTGAGACAGATCAGCATCCCAGGTGGGAAGAGGCACAGTGACATGACTCTAGATCAGCATTCCAGGCGGGAAGAGGCACAGTGACATGACTCCTCACCCTTCCTGCAGCGACGTGCTCTGGGAACTCCGGTGCCGGACCGCGGCCGAAAGCAGGAAGGCTGAAAGGGAGACAGGGAAAAGAATTAAAACAGGCAGCAGTTACTGGGCTTTTGCAGAATCCCAGGATCACTGAGGTTGGAAAGGCCCTCCCAGATCCTGTGCCTGATCCCCACCTTGTCACCCAACCCACAGCACTGAGTGCCACGTCCTTGGACACCTCCAGGGATGGGGACTCCACCACCTCCCTAGGCAGCCCCTTCCAAGCCCTGACAAGCTTCCCAGCCCAGCTAGGAAGGGGAAGGCTGATGGAGTCTCTGTTTCCACCATCTCCTGGATTTTGCTGAACGGTTTATACCAGCCTGGGAAAAACTATGTCAAGCTGATTCTCCTTTTTGGGCTGTTCGAGGCTGATACTGGGAAAGATCTGAGCGGCTCCTTTCACCTCTGCAGCAGGGAGAGCTCCAGGGCTCATCCATCGGGTGCACAGCAGGGATACACCAGGGCCAGGAGCCGACAGTGGAGACCCTGATCACCTTCCTTCCTTCCTCCATTCCTTCCATCCCAGCAGCAGGAAGAACTTTTTCCTTCCTTCCTTCCATCCCAGCAGCAGGCAGAGCATCTTCCTTCCTTCCCTTCCATCCCAGCAGCAGGCAGAGCATCTTCCTCCCTTCCCTTCCGTCCTTCCATCCCAGCAGCAGGCAGAGCATCTTCCTTCCTTCCCTTCCATCCTTCCATCCCAGCAGCAGCCAGAGCATCTTCCTTCCTTCCCTTTATTCCTTTCATTCTAGCAGCAGGCAGAGCATCTTCCTTCCTTCCTTCCTTCCATCCCAGCAGCAGGCAGAGCATCTTCCTTCCTTCCCTTTATTCCTTCCATCCCAGCAGCAGGCAGAGCATCTTCCTTCCTTCCCTTCCATCCTTCCATCCCAGCAGCAGGTAGAGCATTTTCCTTTCTTTCATTCACTCCTTCCTTCTCAGGAACAGGCAGAGCTCCTTCCTCTCCTTTCTTCCCTACTTCCCAGCAGCAGGCAGAGCATCTTCCTTCCTTCCCTTCCGTCCTTCCATCCCAGCAGCAGGCAGAGCATCTTCCTTCCTTCCCTTTATTCCTTCCATCCCAGCAGCAGGCAGAGCATCTTCCTTCCTTCCTTCCATCCCAGCAGCAGGCAGAGCATCTTCCTTCCTTCCCTTCCGTCCTTCCATCCCAGCAGCAGGCAGAGCATTTTCCTTTCTTTCATTCACTCCTTCCTTCTCAGGAACAGGCAGAGCTCCTTCCTCTCCTTTCTTCCCTACTTCCCAGCAGCAGGCAGAGCATCTTCCTTCCGTCCTTCCTTCCCTCCATCCCAGCAGCAGAGCGTATTCCTTCCTTCCTTCCTTCCTTCCCAGCAGCGGGCAGAGCTCTTTCCGTTCATCCCAGCAGCAGGCAGAGCTCGCTACTCCCCTGCTCCGTGCCCCGTCGCCCGTCCCGTCCCGTCCCCGGTCCCCCCTCACCTCCGGCCCGTCGCGCTCCCGCCGCCGCCATCGCGGTGACCCCGCGCCGGACACGGAACCGCAATGGCGGGGCGGGGGGCGGGGCCACGGCGGGCAGTGGGCGGGGCAAAGGGAGGGCGTGAATGAGCGGAGCGGTGAAGGGGCGGGGCCACGGCGGGCAGTGGGCGGGGCGAGAGGCGGGGTGAATGAGCCGTGTCGCGAAGGGGCGGGGCCGCGGCCGTTGTGGGCGGGGCGTCGCGGCGGCCATGGCGGCGGAAGCGGCGGAGCGGCACCTGGAGCTGCTGCGGGAGGAGCGGGAGGCGGAGCTGGCCGAGAGCAGGCACGGACCGGGACGGGGAGGGACCGCCGGGGGCACGCGCGGCCCGGGGGAGGGTGGGGGCGGGCACCCGTTGTCACCCGTGGGCATCGGAGGGACCCTCCCCTAGGACCCACTGTCACCTACGGAAACCCTGGGGGACCCTCCCTTGGGACCTGCTGCCACCCGTGGGAATCTGAGGGACCCTCCCCTGGGACCCTCGTTCACCTGTGGAAACCCTGGGGGACCCTCCCTTGGGACCTGCTGTCACCCGTGGGAATCTGAGGGCCCATCACCCAGGACCCGCTGTCACCTGTGGGAAACCCTGGGGGACCCTCACCTGGGACCCTCTGTCACCTACGGAAACCCTGGGGGACCCTCACCTGGGACCTGCTGTCACCGGTGGGAATCTGAGGGTCCCTCCCCTGTGACCCGCTGTCACCCTTGGGAAACCCTCCTGTCACCTATGGGAACGCAGGTGTAATCCCGCCTTTCTAACCAGCCCCATCCCAGTAGGAAACCACCCCACAGGGCTCTGATCCATGGGGAACCCTGCTGGACTCACCCCTGTAGGGCCAGCTCGCCTGTAGCCATCCCTCTTAGACCTCTGTGTTGGGGGTGCAGACCCTTACCCAGCCATGAGGAGAGGGGTGCCAGGAGCCAGGACAAGGTCATTCTGCTCTGTCACCTGGAGCTTTGATTCTTGACCTCATCCCCATGGTGTTCTCGCCCCTGTGTGATTCCCAGGGCATGGCAGGAGAGCGTCTCCCTGAAGGAATTGCAGCGGAGGGGCGTCTGCTTGCTCAAACTCCAGGTCACCAGCCAGAGAACCGGCCTCTACGGGCGTCTCCTCGTGACATTCCAGCCCAGGAAATGGGATTCGGACTCCGAGCTGCCCTCCAACAGCTTTGGGCCTGGTAAGGGACATTCCAAAATTAAAAAAACAGATCTCAGAATCCTGGAATGGTTTGGGTTGGGAAGGGACCTTAAAGCCCACCCAGTCTCACCCCCTGCCACGGACAGTAACACCTTCCACTATCCCAGGTTGCTCCAACCTGGCCTTGGACACTTCCAGGGGTGGGGCAGCCACAGCTTCTCTGGGCGACAACACGTTTCCCGCCCTTCACGCTCTCCAAACTTGCCTTTGCAGGGGACATCGTGGGGCTCTACGACTCTGCTGGGCAGGGTGACCCAGTGGCCACCGGCGTCGTGACCCGTGTCACCTCCAAGGCAGTGACCGTGGCCCTGGAGGAGCCCCGGGATGGGGAGCTGGGCCTGGACCACGAGCGCTCCTTCCGCCTGCTCAAGCTGGCCAACGACGTCACCTACAACAGGCTCAAAAGGTCAGGGCTCCCCCGGGGTCCCTCTGCTCAGGGGCGGGGGAGCCACGGGAGAACTGCCAGCTTTGGTCCCAGACACTTCCCACTTCATTCACTAGGCTTGGTTTCTCTCCTTTCCCATCTCATCCCTCTTGCTCCTAACAGCAGCTCCACTGAGGGGAGGCATCCACCTGCCTTTTTGTGCTGCCTGCTGAGGGAATCCATCCCGGGATAATTCAGTTGGATTTGTCATGCTACAGCCTCATAACAGCCTAAATTCACTCACCTGCTGGCTGGTCCTCCTCTTCCCTTTCCCTCTCCAAGCTGTGTATTTTGGTCTGGTTGTATCACCTCTGGCACTCCCTGGGTTCTGTGTAGGGCCTTTTCCATCCTGGCAGGAGGACTGAAGAGTTCTTTGCTGGATTAACATTCTGAAAAAGCACATTTGGCTGTACCAAGCTGGAATAACGGGAAGTGGAAGCCTGACCAGCGCAGGGACGCGTGTGGGAACATTGGGGGATGCAGGAATTAGGTGGGATCAGTCTCGTGGGGGAATGTTGTTCAGCTCTGGAATGGTTCCATCTGTGCCCACAGCCTGTCTCTGGGCCCTTGGGAGTCTCCAAAGGAATTCCTGTAACCTGGATATTCCCTTCTTTGGCAGAGCTTTAACTGCACTCAAGCAGTACCGTGGTGGCCCGGCCTCCGACCTGATCGACGTCCTCTTCTTTGCTTCTGCTCCCAGGGCGTCCAGTGACACAAGTAAGGATCCTCTTTTTCAGTCAGGTTTTATGGGCATTCTTGGGAACTGCCCGTGGGAACACAAATAACTCGTGCTCCACGTACAGTTTTTATCCACACGTGCAGTCACTCGGCTCCAGGAAAGGCCCGAGTGTTGAACGTGGCCTTGAACACTCAGTGTTCATACTGGTTTGTACTGGGCACGTTTCCCTCATAGAAAGAGCCTTGGAAGAGACTCTTCAGCTGGTTAATGCTTCCCTTTTCTCAGAGCATGCCAAGGAAAGCGGAGTTCTGGCGTGACAGGCAGGATTTGTGATGGGGGAATCAGTTTGCGCACATTCACGAGCCTGAAATCCAATCCAGTTTATGAGGAATTTCTCATTTGCTTCCTGCCCCAGTCCCATCCACAAACTCCAGAGATGAGAAACTGCCAGTGCTGCTTCTCTGTTGCAAACCCAGTGACTGCCTCTGTGGGAATTAAGTGGCTGTTTGGAACAGCATGGGAACACTTGGATTTTTATTTTTACAGCCTTCTCGTTGCGTTCAGCCGAGTTGGAGCTCTGGTTTCATCCAATACTTAATGCTTCACAGCTTGCTTTTGCCAACAGCCGTCCAAAAAACTGGATATAAGTAGAATTCCCCTTTGTTGTGAGTCTTTGGAAAAAAGAAAAGGTGAAATTACACAGTTTAACCTTTCAGAGAAATCAAGGGGAGACCAGCCCCCCTGATCAACCCTTTTGGGGGCCTTGGTGCACTCACAGTTTTTGATGTGAGATAAAAGAATCAAATTTTCGTCTTTTAACTTTCTTAGCAACTCTGCTTTTACCCTTGAGGGAGCAGAACTGCCTCTAATGAGGGAAAACTCCTTCTCACGGGATTGCCAAGCGAAGCAGAGATGAATTTTACATCTCCCCAGCCCAGGCAGTATTGATGGACAGAAACATTCAGTCACATTAGGCAGGCAGAGGAGATGAAATATGAGAAGGCATCACCTGAGATCAGTAAAATACTCTGGCAGGGTACAAAGGCCTTCCAGTTACTTACTCCCCTTAGAGCTGCTTTCTACCCAACTAGAGATATTTTTTTTTAATTGAGGTTAATTCTAAGTTAAAATAAATTAGATTAAAATATTTTAACAGTATAATGTGATAAGTGATAAATATAATAAATAATATATAATATACCTTATAATTACATTGTACATTATATATTATGTTGTAATATAGAATAATATAATATTAAATACCAATATAAAATACTAATGTAAGTATGTATTATATATAATATAATTAATATTTTATATATATATAATATACATATACATATATATGTATATATATACGTATATATAAAATATACATATATACGTATATAATGTATTATATAATATAATATAATATTATATTATTTATATACATAATATATATACACGTATAATTATATATGTATGTATTTATATTAATATAAATAAAAATAAACATAAAATAAATAGTAATAATATAAATATTAATAATAAAGGTAAAAGAAATATTAAAATAAAATCTAAATGATTTATTAAAATAAAAATATAGATAATTACATTTATATGTGACATTTTAAATCATAAAATTATATGTTGATTTCAAAATTAAAATTAATTAGATTAATTTAGATAAATCCCTACCCAGGAATTAAATAATAATAATAATAAGTTCAAATAGATCCTTGAACTGCCAGCCTGCACTGAGCTGAAGTGCTGTGACACAGGAGGACACAAAAAGCTCCCAGGTGCTTCTCCACGTCACAGTGTCTCCTTTCATGACCCAGCACCCATTAGCCTGGTTTCTCTGGGAGATGCTTCCCTCCCTCTGTGCCATCCCATCCATTACCCGATCCCTAACAAACCCATCAGCAGGCTGAGTCAATAAGTTCTGTACAGCTCCTAAAATTGCCTGTCTAGACACACATCTGTGTCAACACCATTCTGGGATGTGATACAAGCTCGCTGCAATCCAAAGCCAGAAAGCCATAGGAAGGAGTGAGGGAAAAATCAGCTCCAGTGAGCGAAACGTGTGGCAGCAGAAGCCTAAACCTGATTTATTTTTTTTTTTAAGTGTGGGATAAAAATTAGAAGCCTTATTTTTCAAGCTGGACTTTTAGGTGTGTTCTGACGCCGCTGTGCATTTTAGTAATTAATTATCAGACACCAGCAGCCTAACCCAGCACGAGGGCCAAGTCCTTTCAAAAGACTTCAAAATGGAACAGTAAACATCCTTGTCCTAGCACAAGAACACGAGACAGGCTGTGGGAGGAACAACCTGTGGGACAGTCAAAAGAACAGGAAGGTGTCACCACTGGGTAGCTGGGATCTGCACCTGAGGGTGGGAGTGACACAAAGCACTCTCAGAGCTCACCTTGCTGCCTCCAGAAAAGTTCCAAGTGGGAGAATAAGCTTTCCAAAAAGGCAAGCTCTGAACTGAGCGGGATTTTTGCCCTTGTCAGACTCCCTGGGAAGCAGAATCCGGGCGCTCATCCGTCAGAAATGCTCTGCTTGTGTCTCTCGCACTCTGGCCTGCATTCGTGGCCCTGCTGGAGCTTCCACACCCAAAATCTCCCCCAAGCATTCCTTCCCCTGCTCCCACCATCCACGTGGGACTCCTGGACCCCAGTATTTTGGGAATGGGGGGAATGTGGAGAGGCTTTGCTTGCCAGCAGAGGCCAGCATTGCTCTGCTTGCTGTGCTCCCCACGGTCATCCAAGCGGGGCACATCCCTTCTCCCTCAGGAATCCTGGTTGTGCCTTACCTGTGAAGGTTACCAGTAGCTGCCAGCTCTCTCCTGTGATCCTGGGCTGGAGAAAGTGAGGAATGTTCATTTCTGTTCCCAGGAACTGGCTCCAAAAAGGCCTGGCTTGTATTTAAACCTGCCCGTGGCTGTAAAAACATTTGAAAGGAGAAAGAAGGAGGAAAAAGGCCTGGTTAAAAGGCAGGAATGTCCCCAGTAAAAGCCAGCTTGGCACTGGAGAAGCACCAGGGATTTAAAGCAAGACTTCCTTGGGCTTCTTGGCACAAGTCACTTGCAAAAAATCCTAAATGCCCCTTGTCCCTCGGCCACGTGACACCTCCTGTGATCACAGGGGGTGTGGAGAGGCCCCGAGGATTTCTGGGGGAGACTGAGCCACCCAGACAACTCAGATGCCAAATATTTCCCGGGGAGAACAGGGAAGGTTCCTGATTCAGGCTGAAGTACCCACCTGGACTGTGTCCAGCAGCACTGGCTGTAGTGAGGTTGTGCTGTGGAGGAGCTGCTGTTGGGGTCTGGTTTGCTCTTGGTGCCTCCACACACTGATGGTGAGGAATATACTGTGAAGAGTGCGCTTTCCCCATCTCTTTTTGGTGCAAAGACCCCTTTTCCTGGGCTTGAATATCACCCCCCAGCCTGCTGCCTCCCCAGAGCAGAAAATCACCTCAGTCCCTGGAAACGTTGGAGAGCCAACCCCGATGGCCAAGGTGGTTTGTTTTTTCAACACTACACCCCCTAAATCACGCTGTGTTTCAGGGCAGAATCACCTGGCCACCAGTGAGGCACGTCCCTGCTGGGCCTGAGGGTGCAGATTTCCATCCCTCCTCTCCATGGCCTGGTTGGGATCTGGGATGGACAGCCTCGGGCAAAGCAGGAGGCAGCTGTGCAGAGCTGATGCCCAGGGGTAGAGCTGGGCTAAGAGGTTCAAATCCTAAACCAATTCCTCATGGAGTCCTCTGGACCAGCCCTGCTGCAGTGGATAACCTGCAGCTCTACCTGGAGCCCAGCTGGTGGATGGAGAAGAGTTTGGAGGAGCCCAGCATCCCTTAAGAGGCTCTTCCCTCCTCCTCACCCCTTTGCCCAGCCCAGGAGAGGCACATTCCCAGGCTGCCCACACAGCAGCTCCTGGAAGCATGTGTTTGGAAGGGATGAGGGTGGGCACAAGCCTGGAGAAGCTCCTGAGCTCATCCTTGAGCAAGGAAACATCAATGACTCCCACGTCCCGGCTGTTCCTTCCTCACTGTGGGAAATGCCTTTCAGTTTTTAAGCTATTCTTGCTGCTTCCCCAGCCCATGGGATGTTTCCTGGTCTTCTCTCAGTCGTTAGCACACTCACCCAAAAAATTATATATAAACCAAGAGGCAGATTAACAGCAAAAAGTACCTTTGGCCCCAATTCTCCCTCCCTCACCACCTTTTTAGTGGGAGTTTTTTGTTTGACCCAGACACCTCGTTTAGTTGTGCTGCTTCAAAAGCCAGGGGTCCCACACAAGTTCACCTGGCTAAAACCAGGGGAAACTTCCCAGTTTTTAATCCAGCCCTTAATGCAAAGAGAGGGATAAACCACATGATGCCCAGCAGGGAACCATGCCCAGAGATGTGTCTTATATAAGCTTTTGTGGGAACATTATTTTCGGGAAACCTCAGTGTAATGAGTCATCATCTCTGCTGTAATTAACTCCCATAATGAACAAGGAGATTAGCAGCAGGATTAGGGGGGGGGATGAGAATAAATTTGGGCCTAAATGAGATAAATCTGGGAGGTTAAAAAGCAGCTTGTGAGAATTGGGTCTCTGCAGTGAAACCAATTCTCTTCCGATACAATTTGCATATTGTTTTTCTCTTTGTTCCCTTCCTTATGAAAGCTGAAACCAATTTTAGTTTTATCATTTAAATTGCTGTTCTTCTTATCTTTTCCTGCCTTCCTTGGTGACCAATACAGGGCTGCTATGTTCTGCTCACAGACTCTGTAGGTTTTCCTGCTGCTTTTTCATTAGTGCTGTGTTGGGTTTAACGGCAACGGGTGTCATTTGTTCCCAAGATCAGCTGTTTCCCTCCCAATTTCCACTGAAGATTCCCTAAATATGCTGGCTAACCTGTGAAGCAAACCCAGAGCCTCCTCCACAGCCAGGAAAACCCTCCTGTTTGATGTTAGAGCAGCTAAATTCCTCTTTAAAAAACTGGGAATTCTAACACAGACTGGCTGTGTTCACAGCTGAATGCAAAAATATCAAGGATGGGGAGGAAATGGGGAAGGCATGGATGCAGGATGGACAGCTTGTTTGTTTTGGAAGCATAACAAGCCTTACTTTTACATGCTGGGGTCTTTTATCCCCCTCAGTGCCTTCCTCCCAAGTTCCTCCTCACTATGAAATGGATTTGGGCTGGCTGCAGAGAGCTTCTTGTATTCCTGGATTTGTGCTTCTCAGCCAGCTCCCAGTTAGGGCACAGGTCCCAGTGACCCTCCTGCTGTGTCCCCAGAGCCTCTGAAGTTTTTCAATACCTCACTGGATGAATCCCAGAGGGAAGCTGTCTCCTTCTCCCTGGCCCAGAGGGAGCTCGCCATCATCCACGGACCACCCGGCACAGGGAAGACCACGACCCTGGTGGAGATCATCCTGCAGGCTGTGCAGCAAGGCCTCAAGGTGAGGGGCAGTGGCAGGGCTGGGGTGACAGTGACCACCTCTCCTTGTGTGGAGTCCTCACAGCACCCCCCAGTATCAGAAGGGACCTGCAAGGAAGCTGGAGAGGGACAACTCGTCAGGAACTGGAGTGGTGGGACAAGGGGGAATGGATTCAAACTGAAAGAGGGGAAATCTAGGTTGGATATTGGGAAAGAATTCTTCCCTGTGAGGGGGGTGAGGCCCTGGCACAGGCTGCCTGGAGAAGCTGTGGCTGCCCCATCCCTGGAAGTGTCCAAGGCCAGGTTGGATGGGGCTTGGAGCAACGTGGGCTAGTGGAAGGTGTCCCTGCCCATGTCAGGGGGTGGGACTGGATGGGCTTTAAGGTCCCTTCCCACCCAAACCATTCTGGGATTCTATGATTATTGTGCACACTCAAGGGCTTTGTGGCAGCTGGAGCAGCTCCCACAGGAGCTGTGCTAATCCAGAGCCTGGCTGGGCTTACAGGGATCAGGGACTTTCCCACCAGCTCTGATGAGGTGCTGATAGAAGCTTCAAAGCTCAGGTTTGCTATTTATTGTGGACTCTACACTAGTGCTGCAAAGCCAGGTGAGAATTACCTTTGGAGCCTGGAGGCCCTGGAGATGCCAGTGGTTTATTCCCAATAGGTGCATGTTGGTCTCCCTCTCTCTGCTTCCTCCTGCTTGGACACTGCTGCTCCAGGATTTTGGTGCCCTTGGAGGTACCAAGCAGCTGGTCTCTTCCCTGGCAGGTGCTGTGCTGTGCCCCTTCCAACGTGGCTGTGGATAACCTGGTGGAAAGGCTGGCCAGCTCCAAGGCCCGGATCCTGCGGCTGGGACACCCCGCTCGCCTGCTGGAGCCCATCCAGCAGCATTCCCTGGATGCAGTCCTGGCCCGTGGGGACAACGCCCAGATAGTGGCAGATATCAGGAAGGACATCGACCAGGCCTGGGTACGTGGCCCTGCAGCTCATCCCACACATGTTGCCTGGCTGGCAGCACCCCATCCACAGTCCTCCCTAAAATAAGGGACAGCTCTGCCACTTCTTAGATACCTGTGCTCCGGGTTATCCCAAAAATCAGCGGCTAGAGGCAAGTCAGTGACTAGTCCTGACATAATCCAACCTGCACACCCTGGTTAAACCAGGTATTTGGGGGTTCAGGATACCACAAGCCCCCAGGGATGCTCATTTTGGATCCTCCTGTGTCCAGGCAGGGGGTTTGTTGGTGAGGACAAAAGGACACTTCAGGGGCGAGAAAAATAATGGCAAAGTGCAGGGGACTAAACAGCAAGAGCTGGGAATGGATCCAGAGTGGCCTGGATTAATCCCATTTACTCTGATTGGAAGTTAGAAAATTAGATATTAGGAAGAAAATCTTCCCTGTGAGGATGCTGAGGCCCTGGCACAGGCTGCCCAGAGAAGCTGTGGCTGCCCCAGCCCTGGGAGTGTCTAAGGCCAGGTTGGACAGGGCTTGGAGCAACCTGGGCTGGTGGAAGGTGTCCCTGCCATGCTGGACAGGCTTTAAGGTCCCTTCCCCCCCAAACCATTCTGGGATTCCGTGATCTCCATCTGCTGGAAGGCAGAACTCCTCCTGGCTGAATCCCTCACGGAAGTGGGAGAATCACAGTCCCTGCTGCTGTGCCCTGCCCCTCACATCGTGTGTCTGGCATGGTTCCTGCCATCCTCTTCACCAGAGAAACATTCCCATCATTAATTCACTTCCTAATGAGCTGTCTGCCTGTCCTGACACTCCCTCCCACTCTCAGCCACCTCAAGTAGAAAGCAGAGCACATTTAAAAATGCATCTTTAATTTCTTCTTTCTCAACCTAGTTTTCCTAAACTTAACTTAAAAAGTAGCTCCATTCTCTGGGATGAGGTTTTGATACTAAGTTATTTTCCCTCCCCTTCTGGTGACAGCACTGTCCAGAAGCCATTTTTTACTTCCTAATTTATTTTCCATCGTGATTAATTTTGCTTTTCCTCTCCTTGGGAGACATTTGGAAAGCTGAGGGTTTTTTCACTGTTGATTCTCCATAGTAGAAGGGAAATTAGGGAGAAAGCAGAGCCTTCAGTGCTGAGGTCTCCATCTGCTTCCTCCCTAGGAAGAGGATCATGGTGATGGGAGGGAGGAACTGGCCACCAAGGCTTGTAGTCCAGCTTGTTTTGAGCTGCCCACAGTCAGATCTGTCAGAGAACATGACCCTGACTCGTTCCATCTCTCTCTCTGGGAAGCAGAAACCTCACCTCTGGGGTCCTGGCCCATCTTTCCCTCCTCCTGCCTCAGTTTCTCCCCTGCCACGTTCCCTACTTGTCCCTGTAATAATTTCTTCCTTTGCCATTCCACACTTTGACTCTTCTCACTCCTCCCCTTCCTCACAACCCCAAACCACAGGAGGGCCAGTGACAGAAATAAAACCCTGTGCTCTCTTTGGGCACTTCCTGCCCCTTTGTGCCTCCCTGCCCTCCTCAGCTGGCTTCAAGCTTCCCAGGATCTCAGCTCCTGGATGCTCTGCACCAGCAAAACTGCAGCCCCACAGTACCTGAACAAGAAAGGCAGCACAGGTCCAGGTCCAGGTCCAGGGGGATGAAGCAGGTAATCCAGGAAGAAAACCAGGCTCAGCCTGGCCTGGCCTTAAATACAGCTCCCAGACCAATGAGTGGGTGGGTGGGGGCCCAGATGAGACAGGTGGGGACAATTAGAGCCTCATGGCACCCATGGAGCCCTAATTAGGAATGGGTGAGATCCAGTCTGACCATGTGCCAGTCACCATCCTGTGCTCTGTTCCCTCTGGAATGTGCTCCCTGCTCCCTAAGCTGCTTCCAGAGCCCAAAATCAGGCAGATGTTTGGATCTGAGTGCTACAATCCATCATCAGAGAACAGTTGCTGTGGTTAATTTATTCACTGGATCTTTGCAGCAGAACAGACATTCCCCTTGGCCCTGCTGGCACTCTCAGCTTGCCCCTCTGATATTCCTGGTTCCATCAGGGAGGAAGTTGATGCTCATTTGCTTTGTTCCTTCAGCTCAGTCCACCTGTCCCTCAGGTCCAGCTAAGGAAGAGGTGCCTGTGTGGTCAGGGATCTGCCTCTCTGTCATCTCCCACCTGGAATTTCTCATCCCATTTTCACTCCACTTGACAGACACGTGAAGGTTTCAGAGTTTTAAATACCTACAAGTTCAACAGGCTGAGCAGAGGCTGCAGCATGAGCTCATCCACGTTAGACCCTGGAAAATCCATCCATCCGGAGCGTGACTGTAGGAACAATCAAGCCTTATTGGTTTGGCTCCATGTAAAAGCTTCTGTCTGCAACACTTCATCTTGATTATCAAGTCATTACCTCCAGGGAAATTATCCCAGTTTCCCTCTGGGATTGCTCAGGGTGCCTGCAGCGAGCCATAGCTGGGCTGAGGTCTTGTGGCTGCTGGTCTGGAAGTGCTGGTGCCCAGTGCTGGTGGTTTGATGTGTTAGATATATTTAACAGGGCTGCTAAAAAAAGCCATGGGCCTGTCTAGATGCTGCTCTGAGTCAGAGCAGCCCAGAGCTGCTGGTTTGAAATCCCAGTTACCCTCACCCAGCAGAGGCACGAGACCCCTCTTCCCAAACATTACCTCCTGCTCCGTGTCCAGATTTGGCAGGTCACAGGCTTGGGCTGTTGGATGGACTGAGCTGACCAGAAACAGTTGGTTCCATCCCGATTTTTCTGTTTCCTAGGCAAAAACCAAAAGGGCCCAGGACAAGGGAGAGCGGAGCCATTTCCTGGGTGAGATAAAGACCCTGAGGAAGGAGCTGAAGGAGCGAGAAGAAGCTGCCATGGCCTCAGCCCTCGGCCACGCCAGCGTTGTCCTGGCCACCAACACAGGTGTGGGATCTCCTTGTCCAGGATTTTTACCTCCCTTTGCCAGGACTCAGGCAAACCACGTGCCCTGCAAGGGTACCTGGGGGAGCTTGTCCTGCCCCAAGCTCTTGGGAGCTCAGGGGGGTCTCCCAAAGCCCTCCACAGGGGGATGCTCCCAGTTTGCACTCTGGCACAGGGGGTTGTTTGGCACAGAACACGTGTCTGGAGGGGCCTTTGTTAGCTCTGAGTAGGAGCTGGGAGTTCAGTGAGTAAACAAGAGCTGCTGGAGGTGTGCAATCTGCTATTGATTGCATAAGTCACGTGGAATTGCTTCCCTGCTTGGATTGTTTCCAGAATTGATGGAATCCAACACGTGTTTCCAATGCCTGCTCTCAGTCTGCCTGTTGTTAGTGCTGTGATCACCCAAGTGATTATTCCTGAAGTGGGGAGACATAAGATAAACCTTAGTCCCTCTTGGCCTCACAAAAGTCCTTAAATATCTGTCTTTAAAAACATAAATTATATATATTTATTTTATATAGTATATATATATTATATACTTCATTATATATAATATATAATAAATTACAATGTATTTTATAATAATTATAGTATATTTTATAATAACAACTTATAATAATTATATGTATTATAATAATTATAATATATTATTATTACAAATAATATTATATATTATAATATAGTATGTTATATGTTGCATAATATATAATATATGTTTATATTTTTATATATATAATATTCTTATATATTAATTTTAATATAAATTTCGTATATTCACTTTTAATTTATTAATTACTTATTAAAAACAAAACAAGAAAAAGTGTGGTGTGACACAGGATTTAGGGAGCAGATCCAGGTATCCATCAGGCATCTGCATCTACAGGTAGGAAGGTAATACCCCTGCAGTCGAGGGGGATGTGAGTGGTTAAAGTTTAACACATGTTAAAGGGCTTTTCTAGCTCAGATGTTTAATACTCCACTTATAATCTTCAGATTTAATTGCTCAGGGATCATTTCCTGAAGGGAAACATCAGTAATTTTAGGTCATAAAAAAGAACTCATGGGGCAAGTTACTGGGGTGAAGGTTAAAGGAAAGATAAGTATTCCCTTTATTCTCTAGGATTTGGCCTCTCCCTTCTTTTAACCTTGCCTGGAAAACGGGGAGGTTTCCTTTTTTTCCAGCAAAACTGGTATTTTCGGGGGATCAGCTGTGATTTTTCTCCTGGGGCTGGGGCTTCCCAGCTGGGGGGTCTGGAATTCTGCTTCAGAGAGAGCTGGTGGGCGAACCAAGGGGTTGGATTTTGTTAAGCAGTGGTGGGATTTCTCTGGACCCGTGGGATTGGGGGGAATTCTGCAGCCCAAGTGCTCTGCCGGTGGCTTCAGCCCAGAGAAAATCTAATCATGGCAGCACTCGGGGACATGAGTGGCCTTTAATTAATGGCAGTTTAATAAACCCATGGCTGGGAGGGAAGAAAACCAGGCCATGCTGGTACAGGCTGGTTTAGACAGGAGGAAACTTCCATTTCTTCTCCTTCCACCCTCGGCGTGGCCAAAGGCATAAGTCAGGTTATAACTGTGCCCCTCTTACCAGAGTGGATTCATATAGGCTGGAAAAACAGCTTTTAAAGGAAAACAGGGTGTCTTAGATGACAAGCTGTAAGATCTGAAGTGATGCAGAGGTGCAGAGGCAGCAGGATTTATGGTGGCAAAGCCAAATCCCCCCTCTCAGAGCTGCTTTCAAAGGAGGAAAGCAGGAAGAATAGCACAGGAGCTTTGGGAAAAAAAACACCTCTGTGAATAAAAATCTTCTCTCCTGGCTTGCTGGCTTCTTAACCCTGCTCTCCTCCTTTTGCATTCTTTTTCCTTATGATTTGGGTGAGATTTTGATGCCCCTGACATCCAGATTTCTGATCAATGCGTGGATCGGTATCAGGTAGGTCTGGCTTAGAGCAGGTTGTGTGCCAGGGTTATTTGTTTGATGTTACAAACGGGCTTCTGATACTAAAAATTAGCCCTTGCTGTGGTGGCCTGGTTACTTGTCCTGTGCTTTCCCTTCTCCCAGTGCCATGAGGAAGGACAGAGTGGCACAGCCAGGGGGTCAGCAGGGCAGAGGAGTGGGGGCTCAGCCCGTCTCTCCGTCCTGGGCTGTCCCCCACTTCTCAGACTGGTGGAGCTGCAGTCCCTCACCCTTCCAGTGTTGGTGATGAGGAGTTCTGTTTGCACTGGGGGGGCAGCAGGAAGGTGGGTGTTCACTGCTCTGCTCTGGGTGAAGCATTCCAGGATCTCGTTCTCTTTGGCTGCTGTTTTCCAAAGAGTCTTGGAAGCTTCTGGGCCCAGATGCCGGGGGGAAAAAAAAAAGGGGACAAACAGGAATTGGCAAAAACAATCCTGACATACACATATCAATGTATACGTGCCTGGCATGGGCTGCAGAGCTGGATTTCTAAATCCCTGCAAAGAAATATCACTGTACCTTCTGCTTCCATCAGGTGCCTCCTCCGACGGCCCGCTGAAGCTGCTGCCCGAAAACCACTTCGACCTGGTGGTGATTGATGAGTGTGCTCAGGCCCTGGAAGCCAGTTGCTGGATCCCTCTGCTGAAGGCTCCCAAGTGCATCCTGGCCGGGGATCACAAGCAGCTGCCCCCCACCATCGTCTCCCACAGGTACAGTCCCAGCTCCTCCTGTTGTTTTTGTGGCCCAACGCTTCCGAATCCTCACCTGTGGAGATATTTCATAATGGGATTATTTGTTGGATCTCCCCCTCCCCACCCACCCACCCAGGGGCTGGTCACGCTGCTAGAATTCCATCAGAGCTGCGTTACAGATGGTCACTGCTGGAAGTTTCGTGTGGCTCCATCCCAGCAGGTTTCTCCTGGGAGGTGGTGCCTTTACCTGCAGCTTATCCCAGCCAGGGAACAGGGAGAGGCCCTGTGTCTGCTGGGCAACTGCCCCGGGGCTTCCAGGGCTCTGAGTTAGCAGCCAGGGAGAGCAATCCCACAGGAAGCCTTTGGCTCTGCTGTGGGATTGCTGGGAATTCTCAAAGGTGTGTGTGCCACCACAGTCCCTGCAGACCAGGAGAAGCAGCACAGAGGCTGCACAGATCCCTTCCACCTCCTCCTGTAGGTAATTCCAGAGCTCTCCTGAAGGCCCCGAATCACCTGCCACCTCCTCTTTGGTTCAGGGAAAGGGATGAGCTATTTCCAGGGATGATTCATGCGGAGGACTCCAACCCTTCCTCCCACCTTCCCCTTCTCCATTGATGACAGCGGGCCTGGAGTGGGTGGGCTCCTATTTTGGGGTCTAAAGTGAGCAGGGATGGATCCAGGCTGGCAGGAGGCTCGGCTGTTACTACACCAGGGGAAGTCAGCCCTGCTCAGGCAGGAAGCTCCTGTCCAGCAGGAATGCTGGGGTACTCCAACTGCCTTCCTGTTGCCTGCTTTTTCCTCCATGGATCCAGCATTTATCACTTATTATCATCAGGTTTTTTTCCCTTGAGGCTTAGGGAATGTTTGGTGGAGAGTCTGAAGGGTGCTCCTCTTGCTTTCTGACACATCTGGGGCTATCCCAGGATGCAGAGGGTATCCCACCACACCCCTTGCAGTCCACTCACCTGCATCTTGTCTATGCTGGATGATTTCTCCTGAGAGCTCTTCCCAGCAATGGCAAATTCCAGCCCCTTCACTGGCAGCAGCTTCAGACCTCCATCTGGATTTTGGCCCTGTCCCAATGGGCACCTCAATGCCAGGACACTTCCTGCAGTCTGACAGGAGCATTTGTTTGCTGGTGTTCATTTGAGCCTTCATTCCATCCTTTCCTGGCAGCCCGATTAATTCATCTCCACATCGAGGCTCTGATTTATTAACTGTACTCCCTGCAGATATCAGCAGATATTTATCAAACCTCTTGCTGTCACAGCTCATTTCTTAGACAAACACTGGGGTGTTTTGCTGCTTGTTTGCTAATGGTCAGTCTGGGTGTCTGCACCATCCCAAATCCTGTCGAGACTGAATGGATCTGCTTTCACTTTGCCACTGAAGAACAAGTGTCAGGCCTTGGGTTCCTCTGCCAGCTTCCACAGCTGGAATAGGACATGCTCCCCTCCTCCTTTATATTTGCAAGGATTAAAAAAAAACAAACCCACAATATCCAGGGAAAAGGGGGGATTCTGCACAGCCTCACTACTGCTTTACCTTTCTGTGAAACCTCTTAAAGCTTTACCAGGTGGAAAAACCCAGGGCACAGAGCAAATACTTTCTGCATCCACAACAGCCTCAGCCTGGTTTTGCCATCCAGGAGCAACGGATGTGCTCCTGGATGCACATCCATTAATTAACCCTGTTAATGTGGAGTTCTTGAGGCAGGAGAACACAGTGACATCCTCCTCCAGGCTCTTCCATCCAAATTCAGTGTGTGCTGCAGAGATCAGTCACACCAGCATCTCCTGTCTCAGGGGTGAATAAGAAAAGGGCACACTGTGCAATCGTGTCTGTCCAACCTTTTCTCCCAGTTCTCTTTGTCTAAAGCAGCTGATACGTAAAAAATGTCTGCTCAGGGCACTTAGGATTTTGTTGGCTTAGAAATCAACCGCTGCAGGAATTAATTGAGTGGTAAAATAATAGAAATTATTAACAGGTGAAATATTCTCGAGCAGTTTAATTCCTCATTATTAATTCAGCATGTAGCATCACGTAGAGCCCTGTGGTGGGAATGGAGCTGGAAGGGTATGGAAGAGCATTATTCCTGAGGCTTGCTGGGAGATTTAATGGATGTTTCACCTGAGTGCAGACAGCTCTCCCTGCTTAAACTCCCCCCTTGCCCAGGAGATTCAGGGTCTGTGGGAGGGATCAGGCAACATGACAGCACCTTCTCATTCAGGAGCAAAGCTAATTTCTGGTAACTGGAACGCATTTCCCAACCCCCCATCCTGCTCTGTCCCTTCACTCCAGCCCACCCCTGGCAAACTGCTGCCTCCCACATCCTGCAGCTGTGTCCATTCAGAGGTTATTCCCCATTTTTTTCCCCTATGATCCAGCAGGAAGGAGGGCTAATGAAACCCAGCTTCTTGGAAAGATCTGTCCTTAATTTTCCCTTCTGCAGATTTAGTGACTTTGCAGTTCTCTGGTTGTATTTTCCAAGTACCTGTTGGGAGCGTGGCAGGACTGGCCAGTACCACAACAATCCCTCACTGTGGGGCTGGAATTCCCAGGGCAGGGATTGGATGTGTGCTGTGGCCCTTAGCCTTGATGGAAATCATTCTCCTGAGCTGTCCTCTATCATCATTTCATCATCTTTGTGCTGGTTCATTGTGTCTGGCAGCAGCCAGCACCCCCTCACTGTCAGGCACAGTATGAAAAATCTCTTCATGCTCACAAAATTCAGGCACAACAACTTCCATCTTTCTTCCTCAGACGGTGCCTCCGGCTGGTGCTTCCAACAAACCCTCTCTGTCAGTGAAGGCAAAGCAATTAAGCTCCCAAAAGGCTAATTTCATTAGGATTAATTTGTGCCACAGGGCCTCTGCCAGAGGTGATGGGGTTTGGTGGGTGATGAAACAACGATCCCTGTGTTAGCCTGGGGGGAGCGGCCAGGGAAGGATGAAAACAGTGGAGCAGCAGGTGTCTGGGTGAAACATCAGCAAGGGCTGGCTGTGTGGACACCAAGCATTCCAGAATTTGGAGTTGAGCTCTGATCCTAATACACTGGGTGATGCCGACACCGTGGCTGAGCTTGTACTAATGCCAGTGTAGCCTTATGCTGATGGATCACAGAATCCCAGAATTGTTTAGGCTGGAAAAGACCTCCAAGGTCTTCGAATCAATCTGTGACAGATCCCCACCTTGTCACCTGGACCTGCCACTCCGGTTCAGTCGCTCCTTGGAACACCTCCAGGGATGGGGACTCCACAGCCAACACTGCACCCTCCTGGCACCTGTGGGTGAAACAGGGGTGACAGTGCCACCCCAGCAGGGCCACATGAGGTCGCTGAGCAGGGTCTGGAGTAGGTGCTGCAGGTGCTCCAACAGCATTCCAGCTTACCCATCGGCAGCATTCCGACTTACCCGCCGGCACCGACGGGCGCCATTCACGTCTGTCGCCGGGTGCTGGTTGAGCTCAGCCCAGCGCGGGTCCCGCCCGTGCCCCGGGCCCCCTCTGAGGTGGTTCTCCCCCGCAGGGCCGCGGCCCAGGGCCTGTCCCTGAGCCTGATGGAGCGGCTGGCGCGGCACTACGGGGAGCGGGCGGTGCGGATGCTGACGGTGCAGTACCGCATGCACCGGCTCATCATGGACTGGGCCTCCTCGGAGCTCTACGGCGGCCGGCTCAGCGCCCACCCCTCCGTGGCACAGCACCTGCTCAGGTGGGGCGCTTGCTCTCTGCTGGCACCTGAGCTGAGGTGTCCTCCTCATCCCCTTCCCCAAGGGGTTTTCTGTTCCTGCTGTCCCGGCGGTGGCGTTTGCGTTTGGTCCTTTGGTGCGCTGAGGGAATGGTAATTGAGGGAGGTTTGTCCTTTTTTGCTGCCCGACCAGAGGTCAGGCAGAGTTCACAGAATCATAGAATCAGCTGGGTTGGAAGGGACCTCCGAGATCATCAAGTCCAACCCTTGGTCCACTACCGCTGTGGTTACTAGGCCATGGCACTGATGCCACATCCAGTCTCTTTTTAAAAATCTCCAGGGACGGAGAATCCACCACTTCCCTGGGCAGCCCATTCCAATGTCTGATCACCCTCTCTGTAAAGGTTATCTTGTGTGTGTCCTCCTTTGGCATGGGAGCGTGGAATCCCGGAATGGTTTGAGTGGGAAGGGACCTTAAACACCATCCAGTTTCCATGGGCCCACCTTCCACTAGCCCGGGTTGCTCCAAGCCTTGTCCAACCCAGCCTGGAACGCTCCCAGGGATGGGACAGCCACAGCCCCTCTGGATACTGCAGAGCATTGTTACCTGTCCCTTTCCAAAAATCCTTGTGCAGGGACCTGCCAGGTGTCTCCTCCACAGAAGAGACCACCATTGCCTTGCTGCTCATCGACACCGCTGGCTGTGGCCTGTTTGAGCTGGAAGAGGAGGATGAACAGTCCAAGGGGAATCCAGGTACCGTTGCTTGGGAAATGCCATTGCCCAGAATGGATGGTCTGAGGTGCTCAACCCTCCATGGGGCCCCACATATCCCAGAGGTGTCCCCCTTGGGGAAGGTGGGGATCCAGGGAGCCTTGCTCAGCTGAGGGATCATCCCCCTCCATAAATCCTCAGGCTCAAAGAACTCTGAGCTGGACCAGAGTGGCCATGGGGCCGTGGTGACAATGTCCAGCGTGGGGGTGGCCAGCCCGTGTCCCCTTGCAGGGACATTCCTCCATGCTGAGGACTAGGACAGGGTGGAGGATCCCTGTGGCGGGTGCTTTACACCGTGGAAGGGCAAACAGCAGCAGGCAGAGCACAAACCTGTGTTGGGAAGGCTGTGGGCAGGGCTCAGAATTCCTTCCCAGTCCTCTGCTCCTTCCATGAAATCCTGTCTGGCTCTTCTCCAGGGATTTTCCTAAGACATCAGGTTCCTGCTGCTTTTCACCTTAAAAAAATAGGTTTCATTATGGAGCTTGAGCATAAAGTCAGGCTGGAAAATACGACAGTTTTTACCAGTTAAAATACCTTTTACCCCACCAGCATTTTAGTGCCTCATTTTTCCATGCACCATTCCCAGGGCCCCACTGAACAGTGACAGGCTCTTGTCCCCTCACAGAGAGCCCAAAAGCCTTGTCTGAGAGAACTCAGGGATTTGGAGCAGGGGATCAAAAGCACAGCTCCCCAGGTTTGGGAGGCAGCCTCTTGGCACAGCTCGCTGCAGTCTTGATGTTTATTGCTGTGTTTTGCTGCAAAGCAGAAGTCCAGCCAGTGAACCAGGGAAATAATTCACATTTGATTTAACTTGTCCCTTTAGATCCCTCTGAACCAGGCACCTTTCCTGCTGTTTGGCAGAGCTCTGGACCAGGGTGTCCTGAGCCTCTTCTGCTGTTTTAGGGGCTGGAGCAGGGTCTCCCTGAGCCTTTCCAGCTGTTTAAGGGGAGGGAGCGAGGTCTCTCTGAGTTTTTCCTGCTGTTTTATGGAAGCTGGGCACGTTTCTCTGGCCTCTGGTCCCCCTGTCACACTCTGTTTCTGCCCCAGGGGAGGTCCAGCTGGCCGGGCTGCACGTCCAGGCCTTGGTGGACGCTGGTGTGAAGGCCAAGGACATCGCTGTGGTGGCTCCCTACAACCTCCAGGTGAGCTGTCCCTCTCCTGGCATTCCCCCTCTCCCTGCACACGGAGCACCACAATGTCCCAGAGACTGGCAGAGCCAAATTTAATCAGCATTTGGGGCCAACTCCTCCACATTTGAGCAGCTCGAGGCCGTGGTGGGAGGAGATGTTAGTTAGATGCACCATCCCCACCCTCAGGAATCATCACCTGACTTCCAGGAGGTGCAAGCAGGTTTGGGAAGAAGGGATTTCCCCCAGATTGTGCCATTTTAACCCTTTTCACCCCTGTCTTTCCTTTAAAAGCTACCTGTGGCCTGTTTTCCAGGTGGACATGCTACGAGAGCACCTTTGTCACAGCCACCCCGAGCTGGAAATCAAATCAGTTGATGGTTTCCAAGGAAGAGAGAAGGAGGCAGTGATCCTGTCCTTTGTCAGATCCAACAGGAAAGGTAAGAGCTCGCTGCTGGAGCGTGGTTCCATGGGGAATGGGAAGGAAATGGGAAGGAAGTCGTGCAGCCAAGCACTGTGGTTTGATTGCAGTGCTCTAGGACTTGGCTCTGAATGGAATTACTGGCAAAATGCTTCCTTTTCAGCCTTTTTTGTTTAATTAATGAATATATTTGCTGTCAGGGTTGCAGAGGAGGCTCCCATGGTACAGCAGGTTCAAAGGGGCTGGGACTGCTCAGTTCGGAGGTTTTCTGGCTCTTGAGGCCTCAGAAATGATTGAATGAAGCAATAAGAATGATGATGATGATAATGATGATAATAATACTAATAATAACATCACATCCCATTAGCCCCACATTTACTGGAGTTGGGGGGTAATTTACTGGGTTTGGAGCCAATTCTGGGTCGGTTCCCTGCAGGAAGCAAACAGGAGCTGGCATCCCAAGTCAGGCACGGAAAATGCAGCTTTTGGGAGCAAAATCTAGAGCGGAAAATCAAGTTCTTTCCTATCAGCAGCTTCAGAGAAAGTTAATAGCTGGAAAAAAGCTGCTGCCCTGGGGGCACGAGGCTCCTGTGGGGGAGTGGAAGGATTTTGTGGAGCGCTCCAGGACCCCTCTGTCCCGTGCAGGGATCAGTGCCCTTTCCAAAGCCACAGGAGGCACAGCCCTGCTGCCCTGCCTGTGCTGCTGAAGGTGAAATGCTGAGTGCTGATGGCAGGAAGGGGGGGAAAAAAAGGAGGGAAAGTACGCATGGAAGGAGGAGGTACCTTTTTTTCCAAGCCTAGAGGAAGAAAAGCAGCGTTGTGGGGAGAATGGAGGTGGGGACAGCACTAAGAATAGTCCTTATCCAGGAGTGACTCACCCCTGTGCTGGTGGGAGCTGGTGTCCCAGGAAGGTGGGTGTCCTCAGCCCCTTTCCCTGCACAGGGAGCAGCCAGAGCTCAGAAGTGGGGCAGGAATTGCCTTCCTGGGGGCACAGGGAGGCTTTTCCTGCATGGGGTACAAGAGATGATATTGATGCTCTCTGAGTCCCTTGGGAGAAGTCCATAACCTCTTGCAGCTGCGTTTCTCCACTCAGAGCAGGCCAGGGACCTTGACCTGTCCCTCTGCCACCATTCCTGATCCAGCAGGAAACCTTTTTCTTCTTTTCAAAGGAAATTGTTCCCTGTGAGGGTGGGGAGGCCCTGGCACAGGTTGCCCAGAGAAGCTGTGGCTGCCCCATCCCTGGGACTGTCCAAGGCCAGGTTGGACAGGGCTTGGAGCAACCTGGGCCAGTGGAAGGTGTCCCTGCCCATGGCAGGGGGTGGGACTGGATGGTGTTTAATGTCCCTCCCAACCCAAACCATTCCAGGATTCTCTAATTCCCAGATCAAAGGAGTTGGACTTGCCCCTCTAGCCAGGCTAAACCACATCAGAGGAGCTGGGAATGGATCTCCGAGCTCCAGAGCCCGGAGAGGGGCTCACCCTCACCCCATCCCTCAAAAGCAGCACAAATTAGGCTGCTCAGGCACGGCAGGAGCAGAGCCAGGCTGGGCACAGCTCCGGTGGAGGCATTAATCTCTTCCCGACTGGCCTCCTCTCTATTCCCTGGAGCTGGAAGCTCGGCAGCCGCCCACGCTCCCCTTCTCGCTGGCTGATCCTCCCTGAGTCATCCCAGCACTGCTGCTCTGTGAGCAGAGGAGAACCTCCCCGAGCTCCTAAATGGCTGTTCCTCTAGACCCTCCAAGGACGAGGGAGCTCTGTAGGACAGGGGGAGGTTCTTTACCTGCAGTTCCCCCTCTGTCGCGAGGTGAGCCTTTTCCACGCCGCTCCAGCGTTGCCTTCGCTCCCAGATCCAACCTGGTCTCGTGTTGTGGGCCAGCCAGGGAAACATTTCTCCTCTCCACGTGCCTTCCATCCTCTTCCCTATCCCAGGAGCTCAGTGTGGAGCCCTGGCTCTGGCTGCGGGTGGCGAAACACAGGTAGAATGAGGAATGGGATGGTGTGAGCGGGGACCCCGTAAACACCGACTCCCACCCTTCCACCAAGCAACCCTTGGGTCACTGGGACCGGCCCCTCGCCTGGATCCCTCCCTCCCACGGCCCTTCCCGTCCCTGTCCCAGGTGAGGTGGGTTTCCTGGCGGAGGAGCGGCGGATCAACGTGGCGGTGACGCGGGCGCGGCGCCACGTGGCCGTGGTGTGTGACAGCCACACCGTGGGCAGCCAGCCCTTCCTGCGCCGCCTCCTGGACCACTTCTCCCGCCACGGCCACGTCCGCTCCGCCTTCGAGTACCTGGATGACCTCGTGCCCCAAAACTACTCCGGGAAGGGCCGGGGCGAGCGGCAGCAGGGCCCGAAACCGCCCGCGGCGTCCGGCCCCAAACCGCGGCCGGCTCTGGGCGGGAAGCAAAAGGCGGGAGCAGCAGCCGGAGCTGGGAGCCAGAAACAGGGAGCACGTTCCTCCCGGAACACCGCCGGAGCTGGGAGAGAGGACTCAGGGACAAAGGATGCCGGGGACAGGTTCAGGGCCGCGCTGGTGGCGTTCCTGGCGAGCGGCGAGGTGCAGCTGGATTTCCCGCCGTCCCTGAATTCCCACGACCGGATGCTGGTTCACCTGCTGGCAGAGGAATACGGGCTGCAGCACCTGAGCTCCGGGGAGGGCCGGGACAGGTACATCAGTGTCCGTAAGAGAGACCCCGTGGAGCCCCCCGAGCCGCCCCCCGAGCCCCCGCAGCCCCTTCCAGAGCCTGAGCATCCCAGCGGGAGCACCCCTGTCCCTGCGGAGCCGGGGGGGAGCAGCGAGGGCTCGGGGAAAGTGGACCTGAAATCCCTGCACCTGGAGAGAGTCCAGAGGGAGAAAGCCAGACGGGAGGAGGCGGCGGGAAGGAAGGTGCGGGAGCCCGGCACCAGCAGCAGGAAAAAGGACAAAAGCGAAGCCAAAGGTAGGTCAGGCTTTTCCTAACCAGCACAATTAATGCTCTTCCTTGAGCGAATCTTAATCCCTGTGGGTTTGCTCCAGACCTTGGGATTTGCCTATGTGCATGAAGCATGTGGCTCTTGGAAAGCTCCCTGGTCCTTGTCAGAGGGGTGGGAACTGGCAGGAATGTGCATCAGTTGGCTACAGCGTCTGGGGAGAGGGGTTTGGGTACCTGGAGGCACATTCCTGAAGTCAGAAGAAAAACACTGGGGACCCTTTCCCAGGAAAGAGGCTCAGGGGTTCCGTGGGAGACTCCCAAATGCAGAGAGAAGAGCTAAGGGGGTCCACACTGAAGGAAGCAGAGGCAGCCCAGGCTGTGGCTGTAGGTGGGTGGGTTTGTTGCCAGTCCCCATTCCAGGTGTCTGCTCACCTTTCCCAGGAAAGCCGGCGGTCGGGAGCGGAGCAGGAGAAGATTTCGACGCTCTGATCTCTGCGGCCATGGAGGCTGACAGGACCTGTGCCTTCCCCCGCTGCAAAGCCTCTGTCACAACCCTGGGCCAGCTCTGCCACCACTGCCACCGGTGCTACTGCCTCAGCCACCACATCCCTGAGGTACAGCAGGGCGGGCTTGACCTGGGAATGTTCCCTGTGCAGCTCCCTGGGCAGGGTTTCCTTGCAGGGGGTTTCAGCAGGGCCCTCCCTGTCACAGTCTGTGCTGAGCTGCAGGTACACAGGGCTGCCAGGTGCCACACCTGGGCTCTGCCCACCTTCTTTCCCTCTCACTTTGCCCTTCTTTGGCATTTTCTGGCATTTATACTCTCAGGCCACCGAGGCAGGGAGGAGAAATGGAGAGGCACAAGCTTAAGGCAGTGACTCAAGGGAGCTTAGACTCGATTCCCAGCCCTTTGCAGATTCCCTCTGCACCCCCAGGGGTGATTTCCAGCCCTTTCCAGATTCCCTCTGCATCCTGGGGACGGCTCCCCAGCACGGAGAAGTGCTGCCTGGTCAGCAGTTCAGAATTCCCTGTGCCCCTGACCCTCCTCCCACAGCTCCCAGGCGCAGTTCCGTGCCCTGTGGAGCCTCCTGGAGCTCAGCAGCCCTATAAATCCTTGGCACAGCTTTTCCCCCTGTCAGGAGCTATCTGTTTCCATGGCAAAGAATAGCTGTATTTATGGTCACTCACCATCCGGGGGGATGTGAATTTATGTCCTGCAGAATCGCCTCTCCCTGCCGAATTGTAACGAGCCTCCAGTTGTAGGGATTCAAATCCCTGTTGGACGGTTTTCCTTGCTTTTTAAAGCCCATCCCTTTTCCCAGATGTTATCAGGCTTCGATGTGGAATAGCCCCGGGGCTTTTGCCACGGCTCTCTGGGACCCCAGTTCGTGGAAACATAAATGACTTCGGGATGGACCAGGAGAAGGGGTCAGATTTTAGGATCTCACCTGTGGGAGATGATTCTGGTGTTGGATTTGGCTCCACACCCCTCAGACACGGCCAGGGCTGGAGCACAGGCTGGGCTGGGAGAGCTTTGCCTGCACAGAACGAGCTTTATGAGGGTTTTTTAACTCCACTGCAGGAGACAGATCAAATTACATGAGAGGAGCAGATCCGTGGCTAAAAAGGTCTCTTATTCCCCAAATTACTTTTCCCAGTTCACTGGAAAGGAAGTGGAAGGAGCCACTTGAAACATCCCAAAGGATGATTTACTTGCCTGGGCAGAGTCCAGTAGCAGAAAAATCACCTTTATGTATTTTGTGAGAGGAGCTATAAATGATGGTTTAACAAAATATATAGTAATACATAAGAATAAGTAATAATATTAAGCATCAATTTATTATTAAGAATAAATAATGATAATGAATAGTAAACAAAAATAAAAATTAATATATAATAGTATAAGCAGAAGGAGCCACTTGAATCATCCCAAAGGATGATTTGCCAGCTGTGCAGTCCGGGAGGAGAAGAATCCCCTTTATATTTTGTTCTAAAGCATAAATGAGGGTTTAATAAAATACATAATAATAAGAAATCATTTATTAATAATACTAAAAGGTGGATTATAATTAACAATAAATAATGATTATAATATCTGATAAATCTATAAATTTATATAATTTGAAAATAATGATAAAATATAAATATTAATAAAATGAAAATTAAATTAAAAACTAAAATAAAACAAATCTATGTGTATATATAGTATTATATATAATATATAGTATTATATATAATATATAGTATTATATATAATATATGGTATTATATATAATGTAATAATAATAGATAACAATAAATATAGATAATAAACAATAATTAAAAATAAATAAGAATGTAAATCATGGTTACTAATGATAGGAGATGGTTTTAGGAGGATGGGAAGGTGGAAGAGGAATTCCACGCTCCGGGAATGAAACCCCCTGGTTCCCAGGTGGGTGATCCCTGCCCTGCTTCCCAGCTGGTGTCCGTTCTCCCCCTGCAGGTCCACGGCTGTGGGGACAAGGCCAAGGCCCAGGCGCGGCAGCGGATCAGCAGGGAAGGGGTCCTGTATCCCGGGAGTGGCTCCAAGGACAAATCCCTGGACCCAGCCAAGCGAGCCCACCTCCAGCGGCGCCTGGACAAGAAGCTCAGCGAGCTGACGAGCCAGAGGAAGGGCAGAAAGAAAGACAAGGAGAAATGAGGGACCTGAATCCCGCTTTTTTAACCTCAGAGCTGCCGCTCAGCCCTCCCAGGCCGGAGCTGCTGAGCCCTGGGGGGAGTGGGGGGCTCGATTTTGGGGGGGACACAGCCTGGAGCCAGGGGCTGGGGAGGGAGAGGTGCTGTATTGTCCTGGTTATCCGTATGGACACGGTGATGGATGTTCACAGAGGCTGGAGCTCACGGTTACAACAGGCATTAAACACCCAAAGCAATGAGCTGCCACTGTCACGTCAATCCCTGAGGCAGCAAAAGATGGATGTCTGGGAGCAGGAAGGTGGGAGGCACCAGAAACCCCGGGTGACCCTCTGCTCCGGGGAGGGTGACTAAGGAAATGGATGCCAGCCCAGCAATCCTCTGGCACTGCTTGGAGTGACCCGGCATGTCCACACCACAGCCAGCACAGCCCAAACCCTCAGGGCTGTCCCAGCCCCTCACACCCAGGAGAGGGGCTTGGCAGGGGGCTCAGCCCCGCTCCGGGCTTGCATTGGGATGGGCATGGGGAGCTCCTGGGACACCAAGGTGCACTGGGAACCCCACAGCAGCTAATAAGAAAATTTTCCCCCCAAACCTCGGGGCCTGCGAGTACTGGCTGCGAACAACTTCCCAAAAAAAACCTTCCTCAGTCCTTCAGAAAAGCTCATCCTTCCAGCCCCTCCATCCTTGGCTCGCGCCTCGGTGCCTGGGGCCGGCCGTGCGTCAGCCACGGAGCGATGGCACCAACTCACCTGGCAGCAGATGGGACAGGGGGGCTCCTGGAGGGGAAGGTGGGGAGGAGGAGGAGATGGAGCATGGGAGAGGGAAATCTGGGCATCAGTGAGCAGAGACAGGCACGGGAAAGGAGCCGGAGGCAGAGGGGTGTGATGGAACAGGGACATCACAGCCCTGTCCCAAAGCCAAGGTCAGGCAGGACAGATGAGAAGGGAAAAGTGTCACCAGCTCACGGGATAAGTCACCTCGGAGTCACCTTTAATGGGGGGAAAACGGCTAAATGGCTCATTCCCACTTTTTCCCCCAGGCAGCCACATCCCAGCATGTGCTCGCCCCGCGGCGCTGCTTTCCTGGCACACGGCCCCCAGCTTTCCCAGCCTGGCTCCCCACCAGCATCCTGCAGGCAGGGAAAAGCCGAGGCTCCAGGCAAGGGGGGATGCGGCCCCAGGGCATCCCCTGCCACGAGAGGCTCCAGCGGAGCCCTCTGCCTGTCACCCTCGAAACCTTGGAAACCAAGTCCAGCCCCCTCCTTGCGGCCAGCGGAGACGGGCAGGGATTTACTGCGTGGGAAAACAGACGGAAGGAGAAGCCATATGTAATAACAATCGCTTTTTCTGCTCTTATTGCTCCCTTTCTCCGTTCTCACTGGAAACATTCCGTCCCCAGCACGACACACCGAAATCCCTCTTAAAAATCCCCCCAGGATTGCCGCTCTCGCCGAGAGGAGCCACGCCGTGCTGGCATTTATCACCCCCCTCAGAAAACCCCACATTCCAAAGGAATCCCCCCTCTCCCGTGCAGCCTTGGGGTCCGTGTTTGAGGATTCCACCAATTTTGAGGCCGCTGGGATGCTCAGCCTAGCCATCTGGGGAGGTTCTGGCTGGTTTTGGTCCATCTGGGCTCCTTGCCAGTTGGTCTGTCCACAATCCCCATGTGTGGGGGACCCAGGAGGGCAGAGATGAAGCCACAGAGTCGCTCCATCCATCCTCGGGGTGTTTTAGGCAGGAGCTGCCCCTCTGAGGTGCCACAGAGTCCTGCTCAGCCCCTGCTCGGCGGCTCCTGGCCCCGCGGTGCCCGGCAGAGCTGGCGTCGGGGTGCAGCCCCCCCAGGAGCCCCCCTAATTCCTGCGGAGCGGGTGCCACATGGACACGGGCTTCCTCAGCGTGGCCAGCATCTGGTTCCAGTGCGTGGTGCCCATCCCGCTGGCGGTGGGGCCGATGAGCACGTGGCCCGTGTTGTCACCGCGCCCGTCCTCGCCGCTCTCGGCCACCGTCACGCGCAGGGACAGCTCCTGGGGGGCACGACAGGGGTGTCACCACACACCAGCCCCCAACCCAGACACGTATCCCCGTGCTCTTCCCAAGTGCACACACACACAGAACGTCCATACTCCCTCCACCCCATAAATTCTCCCCCAAAACAGCTGTACCCCACATACAGCCCTCTGTGCCCCCACCCTCTTCAAGCCCACTCCCCGCACTTGAAACCTCCCCCAAATCCCCCCATGCCACTATATATACACACCTTCTTGTACCCCCATACTTACACATCCTCCTATTTTTCCCCACATCCCCTAAATCCAGATATGCCCCTGTCCACATACACAGACACCCCCCCATACATATGCACACCTTATATCCCAGCCCACACATCTACATCCCCCCACAAGAGTCCCCCACACGCATCCCCCCCACCAGCCACTTCCACACATTCACATCCCCTCTGACAGCCCCCACACATCCACATCCCCTCCAAACAGCCCTCCCACCAATCCCCCAAAAGTCACCCACACCCACATCCCCCTAAAAGCCCCTCCCCATGTCTGCTCCATGCCCTGCCCCACTCATACACCCCCAAACCATCCCTGCACACCCCTGGCCCCCACAGCTCCCAGGATCCCCCCAGAACCCCTCATCCTCCTGGAAACTCCCCACTGGAGGATTTGGGGAGCTCGAGGAGCGGTGGTATGTGCCCCAAGCTGGGCCAGACCTGGAGCACGATGGCCGGCACGGAGAAGATCATGGCCTCGTTGAACACGGGGTTGGTGTCCCCCCTCTTCACCGCCGTCTTCTTCTTGCTGATCTTCCTCCCGTCCTGCAGCAGGTACACCTTGACGAAGGGATCTGCTCGAGAGGTGGGGGAGAGACCCCAGGGTCAGTCACACGTGTCCCCAGGGACGTGGAGAAAGAGGGGGGACCCTCTCTAGTGGCTCTTCCTCAGCGGGAGCCGCTCCAGTAAAGATCTGTGTGGTCAGTGGCACAAACCAGGGCAAACCTCAGCCCAACACAAGCCCCCCGTGCCCGCCCGCCCCCCCCCCCAGCCCTCTCACCTGCGGTCACCTTGCCGTTGGTCCACACGAGGTTCTTGGCCTTGACCACCACCACCGTGAGCCGCTCGGCCGTGGGCAGGTAGCTCAGGGAGAGCAGGATCTCCCCCACCGTGTCCACGGGCTGCGGGACACAACGCCCCGTCACCCACCGACCCCTGGGAGCCCCCCCCTGAGGTGGGAGACGGGGCACCCCCCCGGCCCCGCTCACCTTGCTCATGTCCTGCAGGTAGAGCCAGGCGTTGAAGGGGCGCGTGGCCAGGTCCAGGTCGGAGAGCTTGAGCTCGGCCACGCCGGTGCTGACGCTCCTCTCGTCCTCGTCGATGCCGAAGACGGAGAAGCGCAGGCTGTTCTCCTCCAGCGCCGCCGGATCCAGCGGGATGGAGAAGCGCTCGTCGAAGGCCACGGCGTAGGCGCTCCTCTGGATCTGCCACGGGAAGGAGGGGTTGCCCTGGCACCCCTCGGGTTTAGGGGCCACGTCCAAGACCCACCTTGTCTCTCCTCACGGGAGCTGCGAGGAGCGCGTGGCCTCGGGGGGCGAGGGCATCCCCGAGAACAACGAAGCCAGGGAGGGCATCCCCGGCCTGATGGAGCTGGGGGGTCCCAGCCTTCACAGGGATGAGTTATTTCCCACCCCACCACAGCAGCCACTCAGCGACTGGGGTGAAAATCAGGGCTGTGACCTGCCCCCAACGCCTGTTAATTTTTCTAATTAAAAAAATCGAGGTTGGTCTGGTGCTCTCAGATCCATCCAGGCACCCTGAGACCTTGGATGTGCATCTGGCTTGGCCACATCGGGCTCCAGGATTTTGCTGAGGGGGTGTAATCCCCAACCCCACTCCAAACCAATCCCTGCCTGTGCCCAACGGGAATGGTGCCTTTTGGCTGACACTGTCCCCATGTCACATCATTCCCTGGGAGCAGAGGCAGCAGCAGCTCCCGGGGCCCATCCTGAAGGTGTTGATCCCAAAGCTGTTTTTTTCAAACCCCTCCATAAGCACCACCAAAAGCTCCGACTGGGCCTTCATCTGTGGCCTGGGGGCAGCCGAGGACAGAGTGCTGGTGAATTATAAATAATGATGCTAAATAATAAATACCTCCAGAGCAAAAACGAAGAGCCTGAGATCTGGATGGAAAAACGGTCTAAAAGGGCACTGTGGAAATATTTTGGAGGCAGCAGAGGGTGTGTGTGGGTGGAGCAGCACCTCATCCCCCGCAGAGGGGTTTCTTTGGTGGGATGAAGATTCCAAATAAATATCCCGATTAAATCAAACTGGCTGACCCTGAGCTCTCCAAAAAGCAGCTGCTGAAGGAAAACTGAGGCTCCTGCTTTCTGAGACCAGCTTTCGGGGTGCTTAAAAAGAGAAGTTTTGCCCCAAATCCATCCCCGGTGGTGGACCTGACATTGCAGCCACATGGATCTTTCTGCATGGAGAGGGAAAAGCTGTGGCAAGGAGAGGGATTGCAGGGCCTCTGGGGACTCAGGGGGCTGTGGGGACTCAGGGGGCTGTGGGACCATGGCAAGACACCAAGAGCACCTGCCCAAACTGCCACTGCCCCCCAAGTTCCACCCCAGGCCACTTCTTCCACCTCCCACAGCATCCCCAGCACTTGGAGCAGGGCAATTCAAGCAGGAAAACTGCCACCAGCCACGCTCAGAGATGACAAAGTCAGCCCAAATCCCAGCCAAAGGGGAGACACCTCTGCCTATGCCAAGCCTCTGATGTGCAAACCCATCTGGGACACCCCCCAAAATCCTGTGCCAACTGCATCCAGTCCGGACGCACCGGGAGCTTCCCACTCCCAAACCCCCGTCACTGCCCTGGGAAGCTGACATCCCCAAAATCCCATGCCAACCATATCCAGCCCTGGCATGCCTGAAGTCTCCTAATCCCAAACCCCAAACTTCCCACTGCCCCAGGGAAGCTGAAACCCCCAAAATCCCGTGCCAACCGCACCCGGTGTCTGGAGCTCCCTGCTCCCAAACTCCCACCACTGCCCTGGGGAGTGTGCCCAAGGGATACTGCCACCCAAAATCCCATGCCAGGGTTCTGTGGGGGACCTGGGGGGACTCACCCGGGAGATGCCGACGATCTGCTCGGCCGGGAGGAGGCTGATCCGCATGAAGCAGGACTCGAACCGCGCGTCCTCCTTCTCCAGCAGGTCCTTGCCCTGCAGCAGCGTCACGTGCAGGGCGGCCGCCTTCCCGTCGTACTCCATGGACACCTCCACCTGCCCCACCGTGAAATCCTGCCCGAAGTTGTTCCCGATGGACGAGATGGAGTTGAGGGAGTCGGCCGAGATGGATTTCTTCAGGGGGCCGTAGTGGGCCAGGCCCAGGTCTCTGCCCATCAGCTCCAGGCTGCCCAGCTCCTGGATGCTCTCCAAGGTGTCCTCTGCCCTCAGGCTGCTCCTGCGGCTGGCAGCGCTCTGACCCGGCGTCCGCTGCGAGCCCGGGGCCAGCCCTCGCTGCCAGGGAAAGGAAACCAGGCGATGCCATCCCGTCCCTCCAGCTGGGCTTCTCCGGCGCCTCTTTGGATGCCTCCCGGCCCCTGCCTGGCCCCAAGCTGCTGCGGCAGCGAGCCCGGTGCCTCCCGCAGCTCCCAGCTCCGCCGATCCCCCCAAACGCTCCACCAGCACCGGGTCGCCGCCCGTGGCCGTTCCCGCTGGGAGCCAGGAGATATTTTCACCCTTCCAGTATCCCACACGTTGCGAAGGGAAGGAGACCAACCCGACTTTCCCCCCTTTTTACCTTGTGCCTGACGTCCGGATACGCGGCTCCGTACTTCTGCTCCAGGTACCGGTAGTCATAGTTGGGGAAGGGGGAAGGGGCCGGGTAGCTGCCGGAGCGCCAGAGCTTCCAGAGGTTGATGGCTGCGATTCCCAGCAGCGCCAAGGCGCCGGCGGCGTAGAGCCCGATCTCCCACCGCGGCGGGCTGGAGGCCACTGGAGGGGACAAGGGACTCCGTGAGCTCGTCACGACCCCCGGGCTGAGCCTTCAGACCCAGCCGCTTCCACGCCAGGAACTCGGCTCCGAGCTCCGAGGACGGGATGGGCCAAGGGGGGATAAACCACAGCTCCCACCCGGGTCAGGCAGCGGCTTTGCCAGCCAAAAAAAATGACAGTCCTGGCTTGGCTTTCTCGGGAGGTGACGTGCTCCTGCTTCCCAGCCCCGCTTCCCAGCGAGTGGCTGCATCACTCCCGGGGTGCCGGGGGTCCCTTCGCCAACTGCGGCTCCGTCCCACCGACAGATGTGCCCCGTGCGCATCTGCATCGCCCTCGCTGCCGCCTGGGTCCCCACGGGCTGGGGATGCCAGGAAAATCCAGAAATAGGGGAAAAACCAAACCCAAAAGCTGCTGGAAACGGGGGCAGAGCCCCCCGGGTGCTGCTGGAGCGAGCGGGGAGGGAGCGCCGGGCTCGGCAGCGATGCTCCAGCGAGCGGTTCCTGCTGCATTGCACCAGCCTCCATCACTCCCGCGCGGAACCGACACCGGCCGCTCCGGGGAGCGTAAAAACAGCGGGAAAAGAAAGGATTTCTCATCCCAGAGCGCTGCCGGGGAGCCCTCCGGCATCGCGGCGCGGCGCTCCCTCCTTCGGAGCCGGAAAAAGCCCAAAGCCGGGCTGAACTCCCACATCGCATCCGAGCACAGGCACAACCTGCTGCTCCCCCCAGCCCTCCTCCGGCAGGAACGGAGGAAGGATGAGCAGAAGGAACTGACTATCTGCATCCAAAGCACCTAATCCGGATACCGGGAGCAGCCCAGAGGGATCTCGGGGGTTAAACCTCGGGGTAAGAGCCAGGCCCTGCTTCCTCCACCTCTCCTCAAACCCCATAAGGACTCTGATTTATCCCTGCATCCTGGCTAAGGATGCTGGAGGAAGAAGTCAGAGGTTTCCTGTGCCAGAGTTCCCAGGCTCCTGCTACGACAGAGGGGCAAAACTCGAGAATAAAAATAAAATTGGCAGAATAATCCTTTACTGGCGCCTGCTTCTGAATTACTCCAGGTACAAAAATCCCAGCTGAACTGCAACCTGCTTCCTCCTCACTCCTGCCCCTTTCTGAGGGCTGAGCACTGAAACTTGGGGGCTTTAAGGGTTTTCCCCACGTTTTAGGAAACTAAACCCCATATCTTGGAGGCTTTTAAGGGTTTTACCCACGTTTTGGCAAACAAAATCCCACAGGCGTGTGGAGCAGAGGGTTCTCCCGGTGGGAAGCAGCGAGGACCAGCCATCCCCTCCCAAAAAAGACCTCGGTGTGAGCCCGGCCAGCTCTGCCCCAAACCCTCCCCGGGCTCTCTGGGGAGGACTCACCGCTGAAGCGGGACCTGCTGACGTGCCCGGTGTCCATGGCAAACGCTCCCTGCGAGCGGGACAGCCTGGAATGCGCGAGACACGGCCTCAGGGCGAAGGCAAAATCGTTCAAAAATCGAACGCCTTGTGATTTTCCTGCAGTGAGCGTTCCATCACCGCTCCCCCTCCGCTGCTCCCGGCCTTGGCTCCTCTTCCAGGCGCTGAGCAAAGGCGCTGAAGCCTCTCAGCCGGCGGCAGGAGCTGGAGGAGGGATGGAAACCACTTGGGAAGAGGCAGAGCCGCTCGATTTACCTCGTGAGTGTTTAGTGGGTGACATTCCCAACCGGAATGTCCTCCCTCCCGCAGCCCTTAAAGCCCTTTGCTGCTTTTCCAGCTTAAATCTTTCTTCTCCTCCTGCAGTTTGCCAGACTCTCCCGAGGCTCTGCCCTGGCCCCAGGTGAGGGGGGCAGTCCCACTCCCCAGTTTTGGGGTTGCTGCAGGTGATGCCATTCCCCAGGAATCAGCTCCCACGGTGGGAAAGCTCCGCCACCTTCCCCCCATGAAGGGGTTTTCCCAATCGAGTCATACGAGAGATCCATCCTAATGGAGGGAAGCTGCTCCTCCAGGCAGATCCCAGTGAAGGCACCACGGATGCCGAAGGGGATTTATCCAGGACAACTATTTCCTGCTGTACAAAGGGGGTTTGAGATCCCCCAAAACACCCAGCAAGCAAATCTAACAGGAACTGAGCCAGAATGCTCCCTGGCATCCCAGCCAGGAGATCACAGCCCATGGGATGCTGACATGATCCCACAGACCCCCAACCTCAGCACTGCACCTAAACCCTCTCCCCACCCCCCTCAGAGCCCCCTCTCCAGAATTTCCACAGCCCCAAAGCCTACTCATGGCACGGGAGAAGGAGCTGGGTTGGCCTCAGATGGATGATCCCGCAATATTTGGGTCTCACTCTCCAGCTCCTCTCAGGTGCTCACAGCTTCAAGCACTGTGGGGTGATCAACCCTCCCCAAAACCATCCAGGCTTGGATTTTAACAGGCAAAGGTGGGGCTGTCAGTGTATTATAGAGGAAAATATGAGCTGTGCTGGCCTGGCCTGGCTGGGGACCCTCTGCAGGGACACACGGTCCATTTTTGGGCTAACAGGAGGGAGGGGGGGGTCCCGAATGCAACCCAAAGGGACAGTGAGGCTGAGGTGGGGCTGGGAGATGCCCAGCTCCTCCCCAGCCTCCTCCCACCGGCACAAACCTCCCCAGGCGACCGATAAAACAGGAGTAACCCGGCTGAGAACGTGCTGAACTCGTGTCACACACGGGCTGAGCTCAGCTCAAGGGATGCTCTGCTGTTCGGTGCTGAAAACTGGCATCCAAACAGAGCAACACGATGGAGATTTGCCACCTCTTTTTGTGCCCTGAAAAGCTCCCATGCCCAAGCAAGGGGCTTTGCTCCTTTCCACGTTCCCCAGTGTTTGGGTTTTTTTAACACGAAAATAGCAAAGTTTTCACGACCGACTCTTCCTGCAGGAGGACAAACCTCCTCCATCTCTTCCCAATTTCTCTTGGAAATTAAAAAGAATTCCTGATTTTCCTTGTCTTTCAGAGCTTCTCCCCTCAAACCCTCCTTCTCTAAGCAGCAAGTTAAGCAGATTTCCGAGGCATCACCCGGAAAGAGACTGCGGTGCTCAGCTCTAGGATGAAATCCAGAGGTATTTTCCTGTTAGGAAAACAGCATCAACCTCTCCCGAGCGAGGAAACGGAGGTGGAGGTGCTCGGGGAAGGATTCATGGCTTTTTTTGTAAACTAAGCTCTTCCCCGGAGCGTTTCACTGAGCTGCTCTGACATCCCCCTGACCTGCTGCTCAAAATCCTGGGAAATCAAACCTGAGGGATTTGGAAGGAGCTGGCACCATTCTCCCGCTGCCGGCAGCTCAGGGATAGGTGGATTTCTTACCCACAGACCTCAAGACCAGGGTGCAGAGCCCTGGTTTGGGGTAGAGAGCCCCAGAACAGGGTGCAGAATCCCAGAACAGGGTGCAGAACCCTGGTTTGGGGTACAGAGCCCCCTCCATCCATCCTAACATCCCAATACTCAGGGCCAGGGCAGCTTTGTTTTCCTTGGGAGCTGCTGCAGACCTTGGGTTCCTTTTCCCGCTTGGAGGGGCAATAAAACAGCTGGACGAGGAGAGAGAAACAGCATCAAAGCCGTGTGTCCCCCCTGGAAAAGGGGGTCCCCCCCAACCTTCGGGACTTGTCACCCGGCTGCTGTTCTGGCACCACCACCAGCTGAGGCTGCAGGCACAGAAACCAAATTGCTGGTCCCAGAGCAAAGGGACCAACCTGGGTACGACCCCTCCCCGAGCACGCTGCAGTCCCCAAATGTCCCAGTCCAGGTTCCAGCCATCTCCCTGCTCATCCATCCCTCCCTGCCGTGCCGGGTGTGCTGAGCCCGGGCTAAACTCGGCTCGCTGGTGCCACTGGTCCTGCGGCTGTGCCCACCCGGGCGGGGCTCTGCCAGCCCCTTCCATCCCCCTCCTGCCCTGCCTGGCCTCCATCCGCAGGGCACAGGAGTGGGATGGAGTTCGCTCCTGGCACGGATAAAAAGACGCATCCCAAACTTGCCAAAACACAAGGATTTGGGCTCCGCGCTCACCCACCGCCCTCCCCGGCCCCTCGCAGGGGACCCATCCCACCCCCACGGGCACCAAAACCGGCGGCCCCCACCGCTGCACCCCCCGCACCCCCCGGTTCCTCCCGCCGCGCTTTACCTGGACAGGTACAAATCCTCGGGGATCTGCGGGGATCCTCGGGGTGTCCGCTCCCACGGCGGGGGGAACGCGGCGACCGCCGGGGTCCGCCCGGCCGGCGGTGGGGACCGGGCAGAGCCCCCTCCGCTGCCCGGGGGTCCCCGAGCTCAGCCCCGGGATCCAAGGAGCTCCTCCCTCCCGGGATGCTTCCCGCCGGTGGGTACCGGGCGGGACCCCCTCTCCGCTGCCCGGGGGTCCCTGCGGGTTGGGAGCTCAGCCCCGGGATCTCCGCCCCCCCCGCCCCCCAACCCGGGATGCTTCCCGGCCGTGCCAGACCGGGAGCGGCTCCGCTCCCTCGCCCAGCCCAGCTCGGGGCGGAGCCGGGCGGCACTGCCCGCTCATCCGTGCCATGAGCTGGGCGGTCTCTGCGCTCGCCAGACCCTCCTCGGGGTTTGGCTTAACCCGGCCTAAACCCCCCCCCGGGCAGAGCGGAGCGGGGGAGAAGCGACTTGCCGGTGTTGCGGGAGATGCTCTGCCCTGCCCGGGGGCGACGGGCCTGGGCACCCAGGGGAGGGGATGCAGGGGTCTCTCACTCTCGATTTGCCTCCCAGGTTGGCAGCTTTCCTTAGGAAGTTGCGATAAAAACCCCCAGAAAATCACCCCAAACCCCACAAACCCACCCCAAACCCCAGCCAGGAGCGTGGAGGGACAATGCCAGCTCCCTCATCCCACACCAGAGACCCTCCACTGCCTGCAGGCAGCTCTGGGCACAGGGAGCTTCCCCAAATCCCACTTCCCACTGCTCAGGGACCCCCTGCACCTCTGCATCTCCAGCTCCTCCTCCTCGTGCATCCTGATGAGTGTTTCTCTCCATGGGGACCCACATCCCCTCCCAGTGCCCCCCAAAGCCAGTGGGATCATCACCCCAGAGCCAAATCCTCAGGTCCCAAACAGCTTCCAGCTGGGTGTCCCTCCTGGCCATGGGGACACCTGGGGCCATCCAGCAAGGTCTTGAGAAAAAAACCCGTCAGATCCTCTCCCTCTGCAGCAAAAGGTGGAACCTTTTGGGATTTGGCCCAAAAAGCCCCTTGGGCAGTTTGGACACCAAAGGCTCTGTGCCCACCACACCTGTGACACCGTGACCATCGGCCACACTGCCCCTCCACACCATCCCAGGGGATCTTCCCTTTCCCTGCCTTCACACCCACGTTTTCAGCCACCTTACCTCAGGTGCCAGGTGACTTCCAGGGCATTAAGGAGTTATTTCAGACAGCAGGAGAATCGCTTTGCTTGGAGAAAACGGAATAATTGCAACTTTGCAGGGAGAAAAGCCCACGCACCCTGAGCAAAGGTGGTCTCAGGGGCCACGGAGCAGTGTGACATTCCAGAGGAGCTGTAATTCCCAGGAACACCCAGGACAGTCAGCCACAGGGCCAGCTCAACCCCTGCTGCAGCTCCCTGCTCCAGAGGGAGGGCACCACTGGGACATGGTCCCACAATCTTCCCGGTGGGGAGTTCATTTTCAGGGAAAAAACAGAGCAAGTTTCAACTGTGCCAAAAACATCACCTGAGTGGGGGGAGCTGCCTCATCCTGCAGCCAAGGGTCCTTTCCATTGGGCTTCCTGGCCCTTCTTCTGGGTGTAGCTGGAAAACAGCAGGCCGTGGTCCTTTCCCAGTTCCCAAACTTCCTCTGCATCCCCAATGATGGGACAGGGTGTCCCCTCCAGGGCACAGCCCAGGACCCATCACCCTCCTGCAGGGCTCCAGCCTCAGGGCAAAGGTAACCCCCCCCCCCCCCTCGAGCTGTTCTGGACAGGACAGGATTGGGATGAGGTTTGGAAATCTCCAAAGGGCACCTGGATTTATCCAGCCTCACACAGGCACCAACTCACCTATTAAACATTCCTCCCTTTTGAAGCCAACACTTACCTTTGGTCAACATCGTTACGAAGTCAGGGTGTAACCACAGGTGGGACAGACCTGTTCCAGCTTCCTGACCCAGGAGAGCTGGATACATCTGTGTGTGGAAGCAGGAGCCTGCCCCCTCTGCCCTCTTCACAGGGATAGTCCTATTTTAGGCCACCCCAAACGTCATTCCCATGAGGCCTGTTGGCTTCTCCCCATGAGGCTGCTTGGAGCACCTCGAGGTGATCACAAAGGGATTCCTAAATCCAGCTGAGTTTGCTGTGATCAGAGCCCACCTTTTTCCCTGAAAACCTGGACATGTTCCTTACCTGGAGGCGCAGCATCCATCATCCATCCAGTGTGCTGGGGGTGGGGACGCAGCCCGAGCCCCCTCAGCCCCCCAGCTCCACGTGTGACATGACAAGAGGGGACCCAAGGGCACATGCTGTCCCAAGGAACACGCTGCACACAGGGCTTTATTACACGGGCAGGATCCACACTACCCCTGGGAGCTGTCAGATGGATGCAGGCGAGTCAGTGTTTCCTGTATTAGGTAAAAAGCTCCAGGATATTTCGGGAACAGCAGGGATTCCTCACCGGGTGATGCCAGCGCAGGCCCTCTGGTGGGAAGGGTGTGCAGTAACAGGTCCCCCTGGGTCACCTGACCACCACCCCAACAGGTCATTCAAGAATTCCACACTGCCCATTGACCACTTTTTATGGCTGGGAAGTACCTGGGACGCCAAAGCTGGGAAAAATGCAGGTGTTGGTTGTCATTCCCATACGAGACCAAACCGATCAAAACTGTGGATGTTCACCAGGCAGCAGCCCTGCAAGCTCCTGCCACTTCCAAAATCTGGGGTTACGCCCTTGGAATTACACTGTGGCATTTGTGCCGTTTTCCTCTGGATAAACACTTCCTTGGAAAGCACCCTTTGGCAGCCTGATTGGACCAGAGCACTGAAGCAGTGACAGGGTGACACCAGTGCCCGGGACCGCGCCGCGAGAGCTCAGAGCAGAGGGTACAGAATCCACGCTCACTGGAGCTCTTACATTTTGGGAATGTAACCTGGGGGATAAAAAAAAAGCAGCCCAGCTTTCCAATTCCTTTTCCAGGATGCTGAGTCACCAGCAGAAACACTGCCTGGCTCAGGATGCTCAGACCTCCCCGGCCACACCGTGCCAGGGACGACACGCTCGGCCTGGGCCCGCTGCTGGCAGGGGGGTGGCACAGGGACAGAGGCCGGGCGTGGGACTGCAGGGAACAGCTTTTCCAGCTGGACTCAGAGATTCCTCACTCCGGAGCTACCCCGGGAGGAAGAGGGCAGTGATGAAGGGTGAGTGTGCCAGAGCCCAGGAGCGAGACCGTCCTGGTGGGGACACAAACCCAGCTGAGGACGAGGCAAATAACTTCAGACTGACGGAGCAACTCCCGGTTTCTGCTTGTGACACATTTTACTCCGCAGAGCGAAGGCAGGTTGACCTTTCTCACTTCACCTTCCCTTACATTTAAGAGATGACCAAGACTAAAAGAGAAATTAAAAATAAGAGCTAAGGAGAAGCTGGCCTGTCTCCCCAGAGCTGTGATACACCACGAAACTACCACAGGCCGCTCCAGGATGCTGGAAGTCAAGTCAGATCCCCCATGGAGGGGCTGGACCAGCAGTGTAGTGTGGTTCATCCTGTGCAAGGAGCAGCTCGGTCACAGGGCTCGGTTCACCCGCGTTCCTCTCGCCGAACACTTCGCCCAATCCTCCTCCACAGCTCCAGGTAGTTTCAGCAGGAAGGAAAGGACTCATTTCCCGTGCCTGGTCTCTGCACAGCCCAGAACAAGTGTTCCTAATGCCCGAACGCCCCGTGGAACTCTGGGAACAGAGCAGCAGATCCCTGTGTGCTGTGCTCCGAGCCCCCGCCTCCACACCCGGTCTGGAGGACACACAGCACCCGCTGAAGGTCCCTGTTGTGCGGCGTTGGCTCTGACTTCCCTCCACACAGACCTTCTCCGACGACAGGAGGAGAAAGGAAGGGGGGTGTCCGTGCCATCCTTCCCCCCCCAGGGGATTCCCACACGCTGGAACGCTAACAATGACAATTAGGAGTTAGGGTGAGGTCGGGACTGTGCCCCAGGCCCGCTCGAGCACCACGAGTTCCCGTCAGCCCCGCGGCTGCTGCTCAGAGTTTCCTCTCCCGGGCTCTGTTCCCGTTGGGCTCATCCAGCGGCGCCGAGTGCCGGTCCCCGTTGCTCAGGCACTTGTCCTTCTCGTGCCTGTGCTCCTGCTTCTGCCGCCGGATCTCCTTGTACCGCAGGGTGATGTCCCTGCAGCAAACACACAGCACACAGTTCCAGCCTGCAGCACGAGCAGCAAGGAAGTCTGCCCTGAATGAAGCTCCCTTGGGATCACTTAACCCACTGGAGCCTCCGGCTGACATTTCTACAAGTGCTGATGGCATGGGTAGGGACACCTTCCACCAGCCCAGGTTGCTCCAACCAGGCCTTGGACACTTTCAGGGATGGGGCAGCCACAGCTTCTCTGGGCAACCTGTGCCAGGGCCTCCCCACCCTCACCGGGAAGAATTTCTTCCCAATATCCCAACTAACCCTGCCCTCTGGCAGTGTGAAGCCAGTGCCCCTTGTCCTGTCACTCCCTCATATGCAGAGTCCCTCTCCACCTTCCTTGTAGGCCCCTTCTGATACTGGAAGACTACCAATTCCTTGAGCCCTGTGCAGCTGCTTTCCATGGACTTGCTCAGAGCAGCATCCAAACCAAACACACATCACTTGGCTCCCTTGTCCCAGTGCTGGGACAGCTCAGACAACCTCAGACTGTTCTGGTAATGAAGCTGGAAACACCTCAGTCTAGCATGGAGGGAAAATAAAACCCCAATCCCATCTCCCACCTTCCCTCCCCTGGGAGCACTGGTGCAGTCAGGCACTTCCCTGCTGCCTCCTCCTGCAGCAGCATTAACACAGGCAGGGCCACAAAGCTTCCCAGAACCCCAGACTGGTTTGGGCTGGAAGGGACCTCAAAGGCCAACTTGTTCCACGGGCAGGGAGAAGGTGATCCAGAAAGAAAACTTCTAGGGCTCAGGCACAGAGAGCTCCCTGTTCATTTAACAGCTGCAGCCACCCAGGAGAGCTGTGCTCCCTCTCCAGTAACAACAGCACATTTGAGGAGGGGCTGTCGAGCAAACCCCCCTAAAACCCAGATGCAGCACATCCCACCCCACTGACCGGATGAAGAAGCGCCAGGCTGTCCAGGTGAGCACCAGGATAATCCCCAGGATCCAGCACTGGGTGATGTAGAAGGGCAGGGAAAGTGTGAGTGTGTAGGGATCGTACTTGACCACGATCAGGAACTCCGTGGCAGTAATAGCAGCAACCAGCCAGGCCTGCTGGCCCAGCTTCTTGTGGAACTTCCTGCCAAACAAACACACAGACAAGACATTTCCTTGCTGTCAGATGAAGGATTTGGAGAAACCTCCACAAAAGTACAGCTGGGAGAGCAATTTCAGTCAGCTCTGCACAGTTCTGAGAGTCTAGTTTGGATCACACACGCGTTAAGACAACTTTCATGTTGGTGTTACTTTGGTTTCCTCTCAGAGGCTCTGAAAACACACGAAAAGTTAAACTTCATCCCCATGCTCAGGTAAATCCACATAAATCAATCATCTGATCAGCCTGAGACCAGCAGGTGTTCAGGGTACGGTACCAATGGGGAGCTCTGCCCCTGGATTTCTTCTGCAAACCTCAGCCACGCTGCCTTAAACATATTTAATCCTTCTGGGATTGCATTCTGGAAACTTAATCTCTTCCCAAAAAAGGCATCCACTCCGGGGCTCTGATGTAATGTAAACTGGATTTTTTTTTGTACCTAATGGTTAATTTTTCTGGTGTGATTACATTTCTGCCAGTGGTACAGAGGTGGCTGAAGATTAATGAACCTAAATTAAATAAATGGGATTTCTGGTTCAGAAAGTCACCCCTGGTGACAAAAAGGCTCTTTTCCTTTAAAAACTAAAAGCTTACTTAACAAAATATTGAAAGTAAATTTTTTTTTTTTGGTATCCATCAGATATGTCTGTAGTCATTTACACCCACCAGACACCAGCTTAAAGTTAAAAACAAAACCAGAAAAACCCCACAAAACATACAGTCATGTATAAAAAAATCCATATACTTATACATAAAAAAATCCATATAGTTATATATATATATATATAAATATATAATAGTTGGTAGGAACCATTTCCATTTGTTTTTGTAAGCAGTGAACTGGAAAAAGAAATGCCAAGTACCCCAAAACAGCAAAGAAATACAGGATAGGAACTAAAATTTACTGCTGCAGTAGTAAAGAGTGATGGCTAAGTTTTATTATTACGAAATACTAAAGAAAACTCTCACGCAGACTTTGCTGTAATCAAAATTTATGGAAAAATGGAGTCTAGGAAAGGTATCAGCTGTATTCCTGGTTATTAAAGAAGTAAAAGGTGATGGGAAGGTCTCAGGAAGCCTTATTCCAGGTAACTAGAAATCTGGGAAATCTAGGAAAGCTGCTGACCTGCACCAGGAGGATCCTCCTCTTCCCTTATCCACCCATGTCCTTTTGGGGTTTTTTCACCCCAAGGCATCCATTCTGCTGCCTCTCATATTCCCATTGCTCATATCTGCTCCCATCCCTTTGGACTGTCAGTGCCTGGGAAGGGATCTGAGCATGGAGACCCAACAGGGCTTCTCCTCCCTCTCCTGAATCCAGGGAGTCCATCTCCCACCACACACACAGCTTCTTACACACCAGGCCCAGAGTCAGGTTTGACACCAATGAACAGTTCAAACTACACCAAATCATCCAAAGGCACTGGGAAAAACAGGAAATAAAGGAAGTGTAGGTGACTGTTGATGCAGAGGGGACAAGTGCATTCCATTTGAAAGGTCTCCTGCCTGGATCACCTCCATGAAAGGCTTCAGAAACTGCTCCAGGGGGTTCAGCTCATGTGGCAGATTAAATGGGCAAAGACCAGCCTTAACCACTGGCAGAGAGATAAAAGGAAGCAGCAGATGTCTCCCTGGGAATTCCAGCTGTTCAGATGATGAGGGCAGTTTTCTGCTCTCCTTCTTCCTCTGCCATCAGGGGAACAGATGACAGACAGAATTAAAGGCAAACCCTACACAAGAGCCAGGCAGATCCTAAAGCTGCCTGGAAGGAAGAGACCTGGTTTCCTGCCCTCCTACTCGTGGGAGATTTTAAAGAAAAGCCCTTTTTTCACGTGATGAGTGAGATTAAAATTCCTGGCCTCTGTGCAGACTCCTTGGAAGCGACAGGAAGACTACAATCAGGAATGTAAGATGAGCTCAAATGCTACAGACTGCTGCACCAAGACATTCCTGGTCAGGAAGATTTCACACATCCAGTCCTCAGGAACTCGGAGGCAGCGTGTGGGTCAGTGTGGTGTGTGAGGGCTGGAGGGCAGCTTCACCCCTCCTCCTGGGCTGTGGCAATTCCAGGGACTCCACCAGCACTGTGCTCAGCCCAAGGTCCTGCAGGCAAAGCCCCAGAACTGTCTGCAGATCCTCAGAATCCTGAGTGGGAAGAAGAGTCTCCATATCGGAATTTCACTGCTTTCTAGACCCAGCATTGCAGGGTTGGTTGAAGAGATCTCATTCATTTATTCCAGACAATCCTATCACCAGCAGGCAATGCTTCTGTCAAGGCCAATGGAATATTCCAATCTCTGAGCGTTAAGTTTCCAAAAGGAAAAGGTCAGAAGGGTTTCCCACGTGTTGTTAGCTGGGAGCCCCTGGTACAGCCAGCTCTTCCCAGCAGCTTCTACCCACACAACCACGGGAAGAATCCTAAATGATCCTGGGTTTGAAACGACGTGCAAGTGAAGGTGGTAAATGGGGGCAGATTTTCTCTGCCTGGATGGCCTGGAACACACAAAGGAACTGAAGGCTGGTTGCAAAATCAGGTGCTCAGTTCTGCAGGACCAGCCCGATGTCAGCTCTGGAGGGGGCATCAAGCAGAGCCAGGAACCTCAGAATCTGGGGGGGGGGGGGGGGGCAGTTCCCCACCACAGAACATGGCAGGAGGTGGGGGCAATGATGTGGATATGCAGCTTGGGATGAGTTTCTCCAGCTTGTGGAAAGAACGGCCCCAAAGGGCCCCGGGAACGAGGCAGCGGTGACAGACGGCTCTCCCAAATGTCAGTGTTATGCCATGTGGTTGAACTGAGGGCAGAGGAGCTTTTCCAACCCAAACACAAGGCCCAGAAGATGAATGGAGCTAAGGAGAGGAGCTCAGCAGCGAGAGGCAGAGACCTCTTCTTACCTGTGAGTTGGAGGCACGTCCCAAACCAGTAGGTCCAAGGGCAGGGCAGCTGCCACTGCGGAATGTCCTGAAATCCGACTAAGCAATGTGGGTTGGCCCTTCTTCCCAGTTCTAGGAGCCAAAGCCTTGCAAGGGGAACTGATCTTCAGAGAGTGTTGGAACCCTAAATTCTGAACACAGACACTTTTTGGTGTTGGTCAGCGACAGACAATGAACACCCCTGGAAGCCAGGCGTGGCCTCGGGCTCGGGATGTGGGCTCAGGCAAGTTGTGACATTAAAAGAAAAGGTGATATTTGAGAAACAAAGCTTTCTCAGCTCTCACATGGTCTGCAGAAACAAAAGCAGCGAGGACAAATATGATGCTGGAGTGGGAACAGTCTGAAGAACATGCACTTGTGTGTGTGGTGCTTCACCTGCAGCACTTGCTACCGAGGGCCTCTGACCTGCAAGAGGATGCCAGGAATGCTCCGGAGGGCCAGGGACCAGTGGGAGAACACGGCTCAAGGAAAGAAGTGCCCTTAGGAATCCCATTTTTTAATAGTTTGGGCCCTGATGTCCTCGGAGGGCACGTCCAAGGACCGCAGTCCCTGGCTCTCAGTCTGGAATTGGAGCGCAGCGCTGCCCTGCCCACGAGCCAGTGGCACTCCAGCTCCTTCACACATTCCATTCTCCACAGAGAGACCCTTTATGAAACACTGAGCTCAGAACAGTGCACACAGAACGCCCTTAACAACAGCTGCCCTCTGACCAGGGAGAGTGGGACCTCCAAAACAAAGGAACACAAAGCAGATGCTTTGGGATTAGGCCTTTTTTCGCCCCTGACAAGCTGCCTGAGATGGATGCCAACAAGCCGGAGCAAATTCCAAACAAAGCACGTGGAGCTGGACATGGGAAGTACAGAGAGGTTGGGCTTACGGGTCGTCCATGAAGTCGTAGATCTCCCTCATGGCCACCCCTCCCACGTTGACAAAAAACACCAGGCGCAGCAGGACCAAGTAGTGCTCCGGGGGCATCCACAGCACAAACTTCAGGTAGAACGTGTTCAGCTCTGCCAACAGAAACTGAGAGAAAGGACATCTTAATTACACTGAGAAAACCTGGGTGGGTGAAGCCTGGAATCCCCCCCCACTTCCCAGTCCTGCTCCGTGTCACCGAGTGAACCACCAGCAGCTTCAGCAATCACCACCCACAGCTGGGATTTTAAATGTTTTCACTGGGTTGGAAGAGGCTCTAAAAATCACAACAGAAAGCTGGGAAAGCGCTGCCTGAAATTTTGAGCAAGTTCTTGACCTCCAAATAAGGAGCTTGAACTGCAAATTCTAAAGGCAACGACTTCTCCTTCCGCTGTCACTTAAAATCTGGCTGATGGATAACAAGAGGAATGAGCTGCACATCCTGGGGTGGGGGGGAATTGGTTTGTGTTTTCTTTACACAGTTGTGCAAATGTCACTCTCAAAGCCAGCTTAGGTTGGTTATAAATTATATATATATAACTTGGTTATAAATTAAGAGCAAAACGTTCCCAAGTGGGCTGCCCTGGCAATGTGCTGAAGGGAGCAAAGAGACACCAGACTGTCACTTCAAAAGGAATGATAACAAAGGGCATTAAGCATTGCTTAAGCCAAAGGAGTGAGCCAAAACCTGAAGCTGCTTAGAAACTGTCAGCTCAAGCTGAGTTTTGCTAAAAGAAACGTAATCCCACAGCCCAGTATAAATTCACTGGAATCCCTCAGCTGCTGCAGCACCTAAACCCCAGTGTCTTCAGGGTGCAACCACTAACCATTTGGGGAAACATCTGTTTTATTTATACAGTTTTTTCCTTCTCCCACAAAGTAGGGGAGCCTCAGCAAGCCTGGTGTGCCGTGTGAGCTTGGCCAGTGTTCCCCTGCAGCAGAAACCAGGGACTGTGAGCTTGTTCTAGCAAGTTCTGTATTAAAAATACAGAGTCATGTCCTGAGCCACAGAAACTGGTTAATGCCCTGTGTCACTATAAGCATCACAGCATGGTTTTTAGTTAAATGTCACAGTTGTTGGGTTGAAATAAGTTTGAGTTACCCAGAGCAGAGCCAAGTGACATCCCCCAGATGGCACAAAGGCCAAAGTCCCTCAGGCTGGGAAAGGGGCAGGAGTGGGGAAAAAACACTCAAACTGCCCAATTAACCCTCCCTATCAGTGTCATGTGGGTGATAACTTCTGTTTCACAGTCACAGGTATGAATTCCAGATGCTGCATTCCCATAATACGAATCCAGCCACTCAGGTGCTAAGTGTTCAGCGAGACACAAAAAAAGAAAAATCTAGGATAACTGAATTATTTAAGCCTGTATAAAAATGTTATTTATGTATATTATTATTTTAAAATTATACACAATATATATCTTAAATATTATTACTTAAAATATTATATTTTTTAACTATTTAAGCCTGTATAAACATACTACCAGAGGCAGTAGTGTGCTTCAGGAGCCCTGCTCTGGGGAGCTTGAGTACGGCCCTTTCCAGCTGCATTGTGACCCATACCTGCACAAAACTGAGGGAAAGGAGCCACTCACACCCCAAACCAATGCTTTTGGGGGCAGAAACTTGATCAAATGTGTGCAGACCCCAGTTTGTATCACTCACAGTGCCAGCAACAGTGTTCAGCAAATATCTGTGCCATGAATCTGTCACCTGTCCCAGAGACACGGACACATATCCCAGTCCTGTGGGATTGGGAAGCGATCCCTTCTGGCCTCAGCTCCAGGAATAGCACCTCCCAGAAGTGCATCCCGGGTCACCCCCTGTGCTACAAACCACGAAACCAAAGGGCAGGAGGGCCAGAGAGGTCTCCTCACCACGAAGATGATGCCACAGACGGCGAGCCACCTGCGCAGGCTGGACGCCGGCTTCCACTCGAACTTCACCCAGCTGTAGGGGGTGAACTGGAAGACAATTCTCTTCATTTTGCCCCTGGAAAAAAAAAAAAAAAAAAAAAGCAGGTTTAATGAAAAGCAGGGAAGAGACACTGAGCAGTGTTTCCATTTCAGACACCAACTCGGGGCTGAAAAATGCCTGCGTTTACTCCATCAAAATCACAATTTAATGAGGTTAACTCTGAGTTAGAGAAGCTTGTTATTTTAACTATCAATTTAAGCTTTAATATGCTACATCCACTGTTGTCAGCAGTTCTGCTCTGCTCAGCAAAGACACTACAGAGCACGATGGGTCATTACTGGTACACGACTATAAGGGATTTATTAAAATTTAATTCCCAGTGTCCCAATTCCTGTGAAGTTCTGGTTACCAGGGAATGCACGAAGATGAAGCAGATCCTTGCTGTGAATGAGAGCATGATCTCAACTTGGATCCCTGCCTCTTCTTTTAACAACTGCATTAAATAAGCCCACTTCCACAGGATGCCCTCATTCCCCGACATCAGGACACGCAGGTGTAATTCCAACAATTCCACTCTCAAGTTAAATAAAACTCTCCAACCAGCCTCCCTGTAGCAATAAACCACTGGATCCCCAAGCCATCTGAACACCCAGGAATCCTTTAATCCACGTGAAGCCAAACGGAACAACCAAGATCTTGAGCACGGGCCCCACCTTTGTGCTGCGCCCGTGGAGTTCCTCCCCCCCCAACTTACTTGTAGGTGGGAATGTTCCAGAGTCCTTGCCACTTGTATGTTTTCAAGGAAAGCCAGGACAGAGTCTTCATCCCGCAGTAAATTCCTAACCCATTACACAGGATCACATCCATTATCCACTGGAAGGAGAAAGCACACGGTGATGCCGGGGAAGGAACAGGGAATCACTACAGGTACAGCTCCCCTTTCGAAGGAGTGGGGCACAGAGAGTTAATTCCAAAAGGTTTTTTGAAGGCAGAATAGCTTTGCCTGGTGCCTTCATACATAATGCATTGACTTTTATAAATACTGCCATCATTCCAAGCAAATCATTCCAAGCTTGGGAAAGAGCTTCAACTGCAAAAACCCACATCAGGGCTGTGTGCTCTGACTGCAGAGAATTCTGATCACTCTGGCACCACTTTACACCTCACAGGAAAACAAAGCATAATTTAAAAAGGGGTGTCCCTTTAAGCTTGAAGGCCCCTCTGGCTTGGAAAAATACACACAAGCTGTACTTTAGGACAAGAATACAAACCATAACTTGCAATGACCCCACAGTTCTTCAGTAAGGCCAAACATTTATCTCTTAAGATCTTTTTATAAACCAGATACATTCCAATCACAGTAATATTTACTGCTTTCAGAAAGGAGAGGTTTGCAAAGAAGGAAAAGCTGGACAAAAATTGCACTGAGTCTGGTCGTTGGGTTTTTTTCCTAACAGGCAAGAAAAATCGTCCTCTGAAACTTTATACACCAAGTTTTACCTCTCTCTGAATTTCAGACTTCATGGTTTGTGCCCTCAGCAAATATTTGAAAGTGTTCAGCTTTAGATTCTTTCCCCGGGCATGAAACGAACCCAAACAAAATATTTACCACGTGCAAGGGCTTGAAACCCACAAAATTATAGAAACAGTGGCAAAAATGCTACAAAACACACACACACATGATCCGATTCAGCTCTTACCACATCCTCCCCCTCCCTATAAAATATATATATTCCCATATAGACAAATAAACCCCGACCCCTGCAGGGATACGTACGTGATCCCACCAGCATTCACTGAAGTTTGGGAGCTGGTGTTCCAGGCTGTACTCCAGGAACTCAAACATGACACTGATGATCATGCACATCCACCAGTCCCGAATCATCAGCGTCTAAAGGCAGAAGAAAAAAAAAAAACCCAAAAAGCCTTTCAAACACCCACAACAGCTGCTCAAAACCATCCCAAAAACGACTTGCACAGCAGAGAGAGAGAGAGAGAGCAGAACCAGACACCACTCACCTTAATGCCCCTTAGAAACCTAAAAAACAGAGCATTCCACAAATCCCGGTCAGACTCTGCTCAGATTTAGAGTCTTGCAACGGCGTGTGAAACATTATTACTTTTCATTTCCCTGACTTCCAAACTTCTGGCCTCAGAACACAAAGGGCAGACACGGTGTGGGGTTTTTTTTTCCACCAGTTATTTGTACAGTTGAAAATCTTGTTTCCTGATTCTTTTCTGAACGCTGGAGACTCAGGACAATTTGATTTTCATGCTCACAGGCCTTTCAACTTTACACATGTTCAGCACAAGAGACAAAAGACACTGAGGGGAATTAACTCTCCCCCAGGCAAAACCAGCACAGAAATGGAGATGATGGCACAAATCCCAGCCCACCAAAGAACAGAGGCAGGTAAGATGGGATTCAGCAGGCAGGGAATTAGGTAAATGGAGGGAATTACTGGGTGCTCGACCACCACAGGCAGCAAGGTTCTAACACTGCTCAAAAAAAGGCTTTTCAGAGCCTTTTCACGGGCTCTAAATTACTACAAAGCCAAAATAATTTCTGATGAATAAGGCACATTCATTCCCAACATTGCTTTTGAGATCTGGGGAAAAACCCAAACACATGGCCCACCTCTGTTTATTGGGACAACACACTCAACCCTCCAGCTTTTAAGAGAGAAATATGTTAATATTTAGCATATTTAACAGGCAAATGTGTTATGACCCAGAGAAAATCCAGCAGCCAAGTTTCTGTCTAGCTGAGCAGCCCAGGAAAAAAAACCCTGCGGGGTTCACCTCGATCTCAGCCTCTTTGACAAAACCCAGGCTTCTCCCAGACCTAGATAAGAACAGCTCCACTGGCATATGGAATTCTATCCCATTTCAGTGCCTCAGGAATGTGTTACTACTCCCCTTATGTCCTGTCGTCAGGCACTCACAATTTAGGCATTATAGCAGGGGTTTTTTTAAAATTTAGACATTTTTCCTCAGTATAATTTATCTGTAAAAATAACCACGGAATGTTAACTGAAATGCTGTTTTGACATTTAAGTTTCTAATTTGTTTGTCTTGGATGAGAAAGATCCAAGTTTTCCAAATTTATCACTCATCTCATTAACAGAACAAGCCACCAATAGGCTGAAGTCCAGGTCTCCCCACGCCCAGCAAACTCACCTTTGCTTATGGGGAAAACCCCAAACCAACCCAAGAACACATCTGCACTTTTGAAATGAAAACACAAAGCAACAGCTCCAGCTCTGTTTTTAAAAGAGCTGAGTTTTGTCAGATTGTTATTTCTGGTGGGCTTGTGGGTAAAAACCCACACAAGGTCTGCAGGGGGGCAAAATCAAGTGAGTTAGTAAGTCCGCTCTGGTTAAAAAAGATAATATTTAGACCAAAATAATCAAAGCAAACCACGTGTTGAATGTTTTGCAAGAGACAAGCACAGCTGGAATTTCTTCCACAGTTGGTTGATACTGACTAAAAAGTAACAAGAATTAAATCTCTGCCCATTTAATGGTTTAAAATCCTGATTTGATGCCACTGGGAAAGCAGCAGTAGCAGCCTATGAGTGTTTGGGAAGAGCAGACTGTCACTGCCTGTCCCACACTCCACTTCCAAAGGTCATTCCAGCATTTCTTGCCACAGGAATAAAGGTCTTTATTGATCTGCCCCAGAATGAATCCCAGTGGATGTAACACAGCTTTGGCCAGGAATGAGGTGGCCTAACATGGGCAGGAGAAAGGACAAAAAAAAAAAAGGGGGAAAAAAAGGCTTTTCCTGTATTCCAAACACAGCCTGGGGATAACTGACCAAGGCCATTCTTACCTTCAGGTACCAGCCAAAAAAGTGAGCAGGAACAAATCCATCCAGCTTGTCCTGGAACCCAAGAACAGAGTGTAGGTCATTACACTACAAAAACAGTCGTTTGTTTTTTTTGTTCCAAGAAAAATGCAGCAATGGACTTCTGTTGTTTCACACATAAACACTTGATGGATTTTAGGAGTGTTTGTTCCCAAGTACAGCGATGAAACAAGCTAAGACAGCAATTCTGTGGGGCAGCAATTGGGATTAGGATAACGTTGGTAGAGCAGAGACCACCTCTTCAGTGCTGAACTGTCCTGTTCCTTGCCTGATGTGAGGACAGAAGCAATCAGAGAGCTGCAAATAACCATAATTGCTTTGCCCCTGAATTTCAAGTCTTCTGTTTGCCAGCAAAAAACAGCCACCTGATGGTTCCTGGCACTCAGAAAAGTGCAGCTTCTGTTGCTGGAGCAACCTGGGTTAGTGAAAGGCACCCCTGCCCATGGCAAGGAGTTGGAACTACATCATTAAGGACCTTTCCAACCCAAACCATTCTGGGATGGACTTTGTGCCCCGAGCTGACCGAGGAGAAGATTCTTTAAGCACCCAAAGAAATCCAAACTTGACATCAACAACCTGAGAAAGAAGGGCTGTCAAACAGTTCACCCCTGGGCAATCAGGTAATTAGGATCCAGAGACACATCTCCACCTGATGGACAGGGAAGGTCAAGAGAAGGGAAATAAGGCAGCTGAAGAGCCAGTCACGGCCTGTGCTGTGACTCAGCACTCAGACAGACTCCCAGCTGCACTCTGAAGAGCTCAGTGAAGCAATCTTTTAACAAAAAAACCCAGACTCATCGAGTTTGTTCCTTACCCAGATGTTGTGAAAGGGATCTGTCTCGTTGCCAGGGTCATAAATAAGGCAGTTGCCCCCGTAGTCTCTTTCTGGCAGAGGAACCCCTAAATGTGGGTCAATGTACTTCATGAACTGCCTCCCATCCTGCACAGTCTGCAAAGGAGCACACAAACAAGGGGTACATGTGAGGGATTCGTGCACAGAAGGTACAGAGAGAATTAAGACCAACGATGATCTTCAAATTGATCTGTAACAGTCCTTGAAATACATCCGGGTTTTGAAGCCTCACACATGTACCTGACTCTGAGCCTCTCCAACCCTACACAGTAAAGGGAAAATGCCTACAGAATGACCTTAATATTTCTTAAAGATGAGAAATCAGCGATCCTTAACCCTGTTCCCTAAGGCATTGCTCTGAGCCACCCCATCCCTCCCAAAACCTCCACACAGCTCACCCTTCCCAACACCCCTTTCCAGTCAAGGACATGTGAGAGGCTCGAAGGAAACAGCAAGAAGAAATTACCCAAACGACCCAAACCTATTAAAATTTGCCTGCAGATCAGCCACACACCTGCTGAGCATTAATTTCCCAGTGAATTTGTGGTCAGGGGTTTCACCCCAGAAGCACTGGGACAGGCAGCAAAGCAGGACAAGGCCAACATTAACTGACAGAGCAATAATAAAATTATAGAATAAACCCACTGAGACAAGGCTCAGCCACGAGCCAGCTTGTGTTTGCTGTAAGGAAGTTCAGTCACCTGCAGGGTCAGCAGAATTTCACCTTATTTAAACCTGGGCAAGGCAAGGAGGTATTTTTAGAAAGAGCTGAGCAACAACAGGGAGTTCCTTAACCACTAAATCTCTGGTCATACCACGTGCTGCCAGGGGAAAGCAAAGCCATTCCAGGCTTTTCTACTGGAATTCACAGCTACACCAGTACAGGCAAGCAGAACAAGAAATGCTGGAACCAAAGGAAATCTCTGATGACATGGAAAGGGTTTGATCAATATTAAAACCTTGTTTGCAAAGCAAAAGCCCTACTCCAGCAGCAGGCAGATCCCACACATCCCAATTCCAGCCTCACTTCCTCAAGTCATGTGGCCTCTAAAGGCCAAACTTTTTTTTTTTTAAAAAAAGCACATTCCTCATCCTTCTCTCACCTAAAATGATTTTTAAGGCTGCCTGATGAGTATATTGGCTCAAGACATTTCCTCAAACTTATGCCCTTCTGAGAAGTGATGGAACTGTAAAAGTCAGGGGGAAATTCTCTTTACTAAAGAAGGACAGGATATGCTAAAATGTGGTAAAAAAAGAATATGGTAAAAACTGCTTTATTTGGAAGCACCAATGGCATGTTTTTCTAGAAAAAGCCTCCTCCTCAGCTCCTGCCACCAGACAAAGCTGGGTGTGAAGGTCTGGTTTATTGCAAAAACCCCAAATATTCAAAGCACCTGTCATTCAAGGCCAAAGGTATTTCAGAAGGTGAAACCAGCTGAATTCCCCCCCCAGGTCACAGCAGGCCCAGCAGAGCAGAGACTGGATGTGTGAAAAACCAACTCCTGATTGTTTGATCTGAACAAGAACCAGCTCACCTAAGAACACTTTACCCCAGTGTTCTGGGCTGAGGGCATCTGGGGGTCAGAGCAGGTGAAACATTTTTATATCATAATTTCCCTCAGCTCTCAAGTCTCTTTAAAAAGCCCAAAGATTCGATTTCACAAAACTGAAGAGCATCTCCTGCTGTCAGTGAAAAAAAAAAATCACACCACGAAGGGGTTGATCTCCACAATAAAGTGGCATTCAGGAACTGGAGATCTAAGTCACTTACCTGGAAGAGGATGAAGATGAGGAAGAGCTCATACACCACACTGACACACAGCCAAAACCTCCAGTAAGCTGCAGAGAGAGACGGGGGGGATGTTACAAAGTTTTCAATAAACCAGCAGTTAATTACTCATTTACTGCAATATCACCAAACATGGAATCCTGGAATGGTTTGGGTGGGAAGGGACCTTAAAGCCCATCCAGTGCCACCCCCTGCCAAAGGCAGGGACGCCTTCCACTAGCTCAAGTTGCTCCAAGCCCTGTCCAACCTGGCCTGGAAAACTTCCAGGGATGGGGCAGCCACAGCATCTCTGGGAACCAATTTCGTTTCAAGAGATGCTCCCACCAAGAAGTCACAAATCCCAGCTCCCAAGCACGGTGTTCCCCACCCCTCCTGAGGGATACAGCCAGAAAGGACCTTCCACTCCTACACAGGCTGCTGTGCAAGCTTGCTGGAGTGGCTCAGGCACTGACCTGGATCTGGGAGAAGGGACCAGGCTCCAGAACACTCCCACCCAACAAAACACTTCCCAGTTAGGAATCAGAATCCAGCAGTCCTTGGAAAAGAACTAGATCCTTCCTCAATGTCCTCCTTGATCTCAGGTGCCCTGACCTGTCCAACCTCAGCTCAACCAGCCCGGGCATAGCCACTTTTGGAAGCCCAGCTTTTGGCCTGAAGACGGGGTTGTGCCCTCACGGGGCAGAAAGCATTTCAAAATCCCAAGGACAATTTCACTTTTACTTGGAATTAAATTAAAAAAAATAACATCAAAGGTTTTAGCTGGTTGCAAGGCATGTGAGGTCACCTGAAACTCTCCACAGCAAAGGTGATGCAAAGCTCAGCTCTGCAGAGCCCGGGGCTGCTCTCGCCCTCCCCAGACCTGTGACTGTGGATCTTCTCACGCTGAGCAACACCAAAGGCTGCCCAAATTACAGTGTCTGCACGCTTCCAGCTCCCTCCTCAGCACCTCAGATCTCCTGACAGGCTCAGCCCTCGGGTCACGGGCTCTCTGCCTGTCCTGGGTGGAAGTTTTGTGCTCCGTGGGCTTGTTCCTGCTCCGCACAGAGACTGGTTTGGCCTCTGTTCCACCAAGTGACTTCTGGGCTCTGAACTCCCCACCTGCCCTAAGAAGTCGATGCAGAGCCAGGGTGGGCACACACAGAGCTCCAGCAGTTTTCCCCATCCAGATCCAAAAATTCTACACCAGGTAATTCAGCAGAGCTTGACATTCCAAGTGGATATTTAAATTCAGAGCTTCTCAGGGGTTGTTTGCACCCAAACCAAAATGTGCCTGTGCCCAACTCAGCCTCAAGTAGAAAATAAATTATAAAAAAAAAAAAAAAAAACAAAACAACAAAGAAGCAAAAAGAAAAAGAAGAAAACCAACCAAACCTACCGACAAATCCCCCACATTGTTAAAAGCAGTCCCTGACAACCTGTTTTTGACACCATCATTAAAATAAATCAAAATGTGAGAAGGTGGGAATGTTTTTTTCAGCAAAAGTGCTAAATTAGCGTCATCAAAATCACCTACTTGACACTTCTGGAAAATAAAAAAAAAATTTAAAAAAAAAAATAAAAAAAAAGAAAATGAAAAAGGCAGGTGTGGCCCTCAGAGAACAGCAATTCAGAGCTCTGTGACAGCTTTCACCCTCTTGTCCTTCCAGAACACAGCTTAGGAAAAACCAAACAGCCAAAAAAAACCCCTCCACTGGTCACAGGATTCTTTGGAAGAGAGGAAACTATTCCCAGGCTGGCACCAGGTTCAAGCCAGCAGGGAGAAATAACCTTTCATCACCACACTTCTCCCTCCAGAACCGAGCAGAGTTTCCTTCAAATGTCACTGCCAGATGCCTGAAAATGCTGCTTTTTCTAACCCATAAAGCCTTGTAGGAGAGAGGCTTTAACACTGCTCACAGACAGGAATGTGGGTCTGAACCTGATGGAGGCTCAGAAAGCAGAGAAACCTAAATCCTTACCTGAGCTTTTCTTCCTCTCTATTCACATGGTTCTGGCAGCTGCTGAATATGCTCAGCAAAAATCCATAATTAAAAACTAAGATCTGGCTCTGCTTTAGTGCTGTGACAGAGGTCCCTTAGAAGTTTTTAACACACTTTGTATCTGTACCCCAGAACCACCACATTTCCAAGGCTGCACAAACACTGTTCCCTCTCCCTTCCTGGACCAGCTGTAAAGTTATTTTTGGCAGATCTCTTAATACTTGTTTTCCTTAAATTCACCTGCCATTTTGCCTTCTTCCAACCAGGGCTTTCCTCCTGGTTAAGGAGGCTTCTGCTAAGCATTGACACACCTGAAAACCCAGTGATTCCTGGGATCCAACACCAAGCTGCTGCCATTGCAGGGATTTGGGAAGAGGACATCAACACGTCCCAGGGAGCAGAGGGCACAACCAAGCCTCTTACCTGCTTCTGGTCAGAGCTTGGCCCATACCACCTGAAGGGCTAAATGAGTAAAGAAACACCAAAATCCCAGTTTGGGTTTGCCCAAGCAAAGCACTTCTGCTGGAGCTGTGGATGCTGAGCAGAGGTGGCAGCTTTTCCACAGGCAGCTGAGGTCCAAAGCACCACCTGTGGGAGCTGGGAGCTGCCAGGACTGGGAGGCTGGGACACTGATTCTCATCCCAGCCTGGGAGGGCCGCTTTATACTCTTAAATGTAATGTCTGAACACATTAAACGCTGCGTTAAGGCAGAAAAAAAATCTGAGTTAAAGGCTCAGCTCGCCCTCATTTATTCCACCCAGCCAATTAGGATCACTGTCCCCAGAACAAAACACTCATGCAGTGAGTACCCAGACTCCTGAATTGTCACAGGAGCTGTCAGGAAGGGGCAGATCACTGCTATTCCCTGGATAAAGCCCTAATGAAAGGATTTTGCACAATTACAAGGCTGCTCCTTCCAGTGCCACCAGCGGCCTGTGTTTTGTCCCCACCTTCCTGCCTGCTCATTCCCAGCTATTCCAGCCCTCCACCCCCATGGGTTACTCAAGAACCTCACAGTTTACTCCCCAGACAGCTTGTGCTGTCACACACGATGTGTTAAGTCCAAATAACTGCTGGCAAAGGCTGGGAATATTAAAAGCTACTTCTTGGGGCATTAATAACTGCCACGGAAAATTCCTTCAGAATGACAAACGTGGGCATGTTATCTTGACAAAGGCAATAAAGCATCCCTGAGCTCCTACAACACCAGGCTGTTGGCACGTTCACAGCTCCAGAAAGGAGCTGACAGTGAGAATGAAGAGTATCTTTTATTTGCAAATATCAGTGAGACAGGCTACTGGTGCTGACAGCACCCAGGATTAATTTTACTGTTAAATTAATGTCACTCCCCAAATTTGGCCGTTCAGCCACCAGCAAATGGACCCTCAAGCAGAGCTTAAGATCTGTCCCCTGTGCAATTCTGCTCCCTGGGGTTAAGGGAGTTGTTCCTTCCTTGCCAGGAGGTTTGGATGGAACCAAACAAAGCCGACGGTTCACAGGAAGGAAATGGAAAACGGGGTAAAAGCAGGGTAAGTTGGTAAAGTCTTGCCTAGACAGTCAGAGCTACTTATTCCCATGACAGTCCCACATTTCTGGATTACAGTCAGGCCATAATGGAATATGCCCATGTAGCAAATTATTAGTTAAACTGGAGAAAAGGGGGGGTTGTGTGAAATCAGCAGGAAAACGGTAAAGCTGGATGAAGCCCCTGGCTAAAGCTGCCATTGCTGGGAATCCTAAAAGGGTGGCCAAAAAAAGAAATAAAGCCACCACTCTGGACAGATGCCATTTAGGTGGTGGCTGGGATCAGTTTCCTTAATGGCCTTAGTGAAAAGTAGGTTAATGACACACAGCAGGGAAGGCAGGGACAGCAAGGAGAGAACCAGATGATCCCAAGGGACTGGAGTGACAGAGGAGCTCGTAACACAGCTCCACACTCCGGAACCGGGAACATTTCCTGCCACCTCATCAGCTGAACCAGAAGGATTTGGGATCACCTGCCAGTCACCGACACCCAGCCGTGAAAGCAGCACGTGGAACATGTGAAGAGGGACATCAAGGCTCTGCCAAAAATACTGGGAAGCATCACACCCTCCCAAAAATCACAGCTGCAACATCCTGCAGGTCTGGGGAGCCACTTGAAAGCAGAAAACTCAAAGCACACAAAGGAGGACTGCCAAAAATGTTACACTGAAGGGGAGACCAGAAGCCAAACTTGTTGCTTTAGCAATGTTTTTTTTTGCCTTAGCAAAGGCAAAGGTGGGCTGTGTGTAAATAAATCTGGTGGATAAACCCCAGTAAGAAGAGATATTTAAACACAGTAACAATGTTAGACAGAAAATAAACCAGAAAAAACATAAACCATCTCTGAGCTAGCCATAAATTGGACTTTCCCCATCATCAATTTGTACTGGTTTGTTCTAGGGAATAAAACCAGCTTCCACCCCAAACCCACCGATGTTCTAACCCTGAATGCATCCAAATATCACTGGTGTCCTTAAGAGGAGTAGTTTATTTTATAGGAGGAACCAGAATTAACTGTAACAGGAGGAAAGATTAAAATCTGCTATTTAATAAGGCCCCAGAAATGCAAACTTAATAAACCCCCCAGGTTTGCAGAGGGCATTGCTCTGGAACCACTCCTGCTTTGCCTGAAGTTTTCTGAGGTGTCTGCTGGTTCTCATTCCTAAACTGGAGGGTTAAATTCTTGGCATAAAAAACACTTAAAGCTTCACTGGGCTGCAGGAGAGCCCAATGCTTTCAGGAATATTATTTAAGCCCGTATAAATTCCCTTAATTCTTTCTCTTTCAACGATTCACATCGAAAAACAGGCAAAAGATGGAAGATATTGAAATATTTTCATGTTTCAACCGCTGCTACATTTACGTGGAAGAGGTTTGTGTTGGGCTTTCAAACGCTTTCAAGACTTCCAGTCTTACAAGAAGTCTTTAAAATCATAATCAAGGGCTTCTGATCTCCCAGTTTCTGGGGATAATGGACATGGAGCAAAGGGAGCAGGGGATACACAGTCACGAGTACAGAGAGGAGGAAAAAAAAAAAAACAGAGCATAAACAGGGGGAAATTCAGGTTTCAAGAACCTGGCAGTTCACACAAAGCTTTTCACTTAACAACAGGAAGCCAAAAGGGGAGATCCAAGCAAAGGCTCTGTGCTCCAGGCAGCCTGGAAGCCCGGCAGGATGGAGTGGAGCCGGTGTGATAAGTGTGATGATAAGCTGATGAACCCCTGGGATTGCTGAGGTCACAACTCACCTCCTCTGCAGGCAGCACAAACACTGAGCTCCCCCACAAACCAGGCAGCTCGTCAGAAAGCTCAGGGTGACCCAAGGAGCAAGGAGGATTACCTGGGTGAGGCCTTGAGAAGGGTCCATCTTTAGCTTGGGTCACCCCGAAACACAAGAAAACCAAAATGCTGGCGACGATGCCTCTGAAAGGGAAAAGAGAACAACCTGTTTTATTGCTTCTTCCTCCTCACACCCCGTGTCCTTTGATGGGAGAAACGTCTGGGCTTTTGTTTTCGAACTGCTTTTGTTTTTGAGCTCCATCATAAACAGATTCAGAAACCACCCAGAGAAAAAAACAACCCAAAGGGGCAGTGCCTGAATCCCCAAGAGTCAAACACCTCCTTGTGTCTGTGAGCAGCTTTTATTCCCACCAGGTCACAGAGACACTCGGGGTTTAGCAGTGAGAAAGCTCTCACTGCTCCACTAAACTTCCATGAAATTTAGAAACGAGCTGTTAGACTTGTCCCCGCTCCAAAACCAGCTTCTTAATCAAGCTCAAGGCAAGGAGGAGCTTACAAGACCACACCAGCTGTTTCAAGGGCTGGAACTGTAACACAGAGCCTAAAGAACATGACAGAGATATCAAATAAAAATAAATTATCAGACCAGGAGCCCAAATATACCAAAGGCCCACAGCCTTGGACATGTTCCATTGGTTTTAATGGATTAAGTGGCACAAAGCGATCCAAAAATGCTCTTTTTAATACACCTCAACTCCCACTAGATCCTGCTGTCTCATATCACCTGCCTAAGTGCTGGCTGAAGGGATGGATAATTGGGAAATAGCTCATTCCCTGTTTGCAGCAAATGATGCAACCCCTGACTGCAAATGAAATGGCTCAGCCTGCGGGAGCCACAGAAAATGCCCAATAATTCTGCTGTCAGAGAGAAAAATGTTGCAAACCAAAAGCAATGGGAGACTGTTCACACTTTAAACGTGTCAAAAATTCCATTCAAAACAGAAAACTGAAGGATTTACGACACTTATTTTACAACATTCACCTCCGAGTGCAAATGTTTGTGCTTCCTGAAAATAAATATGGGGTTTAGTTAACAGATGTAACTCAGTTACTTTGCTTGCTTTAAACACTGGGAAGCTCACCAGAATTAGCTGCTGAATGGACCTGTGAATAGACAGTTCCATGGGGATTTCCAGAGGTCTGGATGGCAAAACCCTTTCAGCTGATCTCAAATAATGAGAATATTCTGCATTTTGAGTCATAGTTGTATTTGTCGTGGAACAGCCTGCACTGTGTGAGGTGTGACAACCCCACCTCTGCTCACAGCCTGGACCCCTCAGCCCATGGGTCGTTTTCCCAAAGCTCCAATTCAAATCCCGAATTCAAACCACCACAGGAACTTAGCTGTGCTCCTTCTAAAACCCATTCCCAGCCCATAAAACACGCTGGAGATTCAGATATATTAATTTACTTCAAGTTCACCACGGCAAGTCTGGAAGCAAATCCCAAATTCTCAAATAGCCACATCGTCTTCATTATATTTTGGGGGTTTTTTTGCAGTGGTAACTAAATTTTCCCCCTTAACATCATTAATCTGTCTCCTCAGGAAGCTTCCAAGGCCTGACCAGCAGCCTGGCCTAGAGGCAGGAAGGCTCCAGGACCTGAGAGGGGGTTTCCTCTCCTCGCCTGGATGGACACACAGGCAGTGGTTTTCCCTGAGCAGCAGATCAGGAAGGCACGAAGCAGTAAACCTGTGCCTGCAAAAATCATTTCAGCACTCGACCAAACAATGAAGGGAGAACCTGGCAGCAGCTTCACTGGTACAAACAAAGCTCTTGTTTGTGCTCAGAGTCGACTCAGAGACACGGGACAATGAAGCCTGTCTGTGAGGAGCTGTGTAAGGTCCTTTGTCCTGGCTCCCACTCCCTTGTCCCCTCCTGGGCTGGAGCCACGCTGGCAACAGCTGGTACGACCCACAGGCCCTGGAAAAGGAGGTCTGGTCTCTTTGGTACCTCAATTCCTCTGTGGGGGTTCAGCCCCAGCAGCTGGAGATCACCCACAGATCCCTGGATGCGTCCCCACGGAAAGCAGGGATTGCCAAAAACTACATAAGAGACATTTCATGGCTTGAAATTCAACTTACAACCCTGGAGCACACAGGTGCTTTGAAACCTGAATGTGTTTTATATGGGAAAAAATAAAAAATCCATTTTTTTCCCCAGGATGCCTTGCTCAGCATTCAAAATATTTGGGAGCTGTGGATTTCTTCCACAGCCATGGTGTGCAAAAGAGGTGCTGAATGTTCATTTGGCTTCTCTCTGAGATGGAGCTCAGTCCTGTCCCTCCCAAGTGCTTGAACAGAGGACAAGGGGGCAGTTGTCAGTCGGGATGGGCTATTCCAAGGAACTGGGGGGGAATAAAAGTCCCATGGATCAGACAGGTCTGCAGCACAACACCTCTCTGCCTAACAAAGGAAATGTTCCACTGTCCTTACAGCAGAGGCAGTTTAATCACATATATAATAGGATCACATGTGGGATCCTAATGAACTCCTGATTAGATCTACATATAAAAGATTTCCATAAACCCTACCATTAAAAGAAATAATCCACCTCTAATTGTTTAATTGCCCTGGCCTGCTGCAGGAAGGAAAACGTCTCTGGGACGTCAGACAGATGCAAACACAAATCTCAGCTACAGACACCACACCCCATGAGCTCAGAGGTCCCTGCCCTCACATGGGTTTTGTCCATCACTTCTCCTGTGACTTATTCCATGACACCACCACTCATCCTGCTCCTGTCAGTGACTGGATGGAGCATTTTTATAGGGTAAGATAATCCTGATTTTACAGGGAGAAGGTGGGAGCCTCACATGACTCCAGTCTGGGAAACTGGAGTTTAGTGCCAGCAAAATTTGGGAACTTCACCTCAATTTACTGCTCTGAGCACCTTCTGCACCTCAGCCAGAGCATGGAAACAAAGGAGGCTGGAGGGCTTGGAAGTGTGTACTTAGGATCTGCACCTACCCCCAAACACTGCTCCACTGTCAGTGTGCAGGAGGTGGAAATAAAACCCCATGACAGCTTCAGACCCTGCTCAGTGGTGCCAAAACCACTCCTGGTCATTAGGCAGCAAGTGTTCCCATGAAGTACCAGCACACAGGGACAGCCTCGTGCTGGCCAGGATTTGAAATCAAAATACAGCTCAGCATCAGGACTGACAAAGATCTCGGGCCGGGATAAGGGATTTTGAGTTATGGAAGCAAAAATAAAAATTCTGTGAAAATTTGGGCCTGTGGATATACTTATGCACGCTGTGACCATCTCATCCTGCTCTGAAATGCCTGGTTTTGTTCAGACATACACTTAAATATATCTTTTTCTTGTTCAGATTTACACTTAAAGAGCCAGGAACACTCTGAGAGCAGCAGGCTCCCAGATGCTGGAGAAGGGAAGGTACGGGGATTGAGCTGGAATCCTTCAATTAGGATGGTGCTAAACTTGTTGTAGCACCTCAGAGAGCTCAGTAAAGAGGCTCATAGAGGGACTGGGATTGGGGCTGTCCTGTGCAGGGCCAGGAGATGGACTTTGATCCTTGTGAGTCCCTTCCAGCTCTGGATATTCCATGATTCAACTGAGACCAGAGTTCCCTGAAAATGGGCTCGGCATAAGGAGCATGTGGAACAGCACAGCCACGTCCACCCCTTCCAGGAATCAGGGCCAAGGCAGCAGGCAAAGCCTGGGAAAGGCCCACAGGACTCGTGGTTATGCCTGCACTGATCTTTAGCTTGGAAAAAGGGATAATCTGGCCAAGTCAACTACTCTTGGAGCTTGAATGGTCGACAACAGCCTAAGGGAGCAGCACGAGCGGGAACACAGATGTATAAAACATGAAATATTTGGAAGACCGTGTCCAATCCTCAGGATGCTGCTTTTCAAGGATTTTTTTTTTTTTTGTGACAGCCAGAATTCCACGGCCAGAGCAGCAGAAGTGACCAAAGCCCACTTGCTGCCCCTTCCCTGGTATGATGCTGTAGGTTGATTTTAACAGCCGGGCACGTCATTCCCCTCACTGAACAGGCAGAAAACAACCAGTGTTTCCCCAGAGAAAGGCTCACCTGCTGGCTAATCTTCCCTGGGTTTGTTTTGATTAAGGCAGTGAAGGCTCTAAGCTCAATAATAAGATATTCCACTGAGTCACCTCAGCTCTGTGTTACTCCCTGAGGATGTGTTATCACTTCTCCTTCAGCTTTTCCCCTTCCCAGCTTCCAACGGCCATTCCAGAGCATGTCACGCCTCCAGCCTGGACTCCCTCATTTAGAAGGGGGAATAAAATGGCATTTGTTCACACAGAAGCCTTCCAGAACCTTTCCCAGCCCCGGGCAGTTTCCAGCTTGTTCCATTTCACCCCCACGTGTAAAATCCCAGCACTCGGGTGGGCACAGGGCAAGTTCCACCAGCCCCAGCTCTTGTGTAACTGCCAGAACAACCAGGATTATCTCAGGAAATATCCCAACTCCTGCATCTCCAGGACAACAAACATTATATCCTGAGTCACTTCAGAAATGTACAAAAATAGGAGGAAACCCTTTAACAGCAAGAGGAAAAAAACTGTTATATTTAAGAAACCAGACTGGAAGAAAACAATGATTTTCACATTTCCAGCAAAGGATGCTTTGCAGTATATTTTTAAAACATATAATAATATAATGGCCAGTCTTCGCGAGCGAAGATTTTGGGAAAGGTCATTAACCCTTCCAGCCTGCGCAGTGGATTTTTTTAGGTGAGACACAGCGTGCGCTGAACTGAGCCCACCCTTTAGTCCTGAGGTTCATCTGCCGGGGCCGAGCAAAGCTTGGACAGTGGCAGTGAGGTCCCCAGGATGTAGGTTTGTTTAGAGTGACCTTCTCTTAGGTGGATTGCCTACCAAGGCTGACGAGCTCCACCTGCCCAGGGGGCCGGGAATCGAACCCGGGTCGCAGTGGTGAGAGTCAGGCACTCTAACCACTAGACCACCAGAGGCCCTGATCTTTTAAAACATACCTAGCTTTTTAAAACACCACTTTTCTACATACTATTTCTTCCCTACTGTAGTGAAAAAGAGGAGAAATTCAACCACACTGAATCAGTTTAAACTGCAGTAGAAGCAGACCACACACATAAGACTCATCTCATTCTTGTTTCCCTTTGGGCTACGAGCCCTCGTGGCAATTTTCAACAACAAACAGTGATCTGTGCTGAAATCCTGAACATCATTTTAAAAAAAGGCACTCGAGTCAGAGAAATTTAGTCATTTAGAAATTATGGTTATTTTAAGGAAAGGTTATTTTAAGAGAGGGGGTTTTTAAACCCCACCACACGACGGCCACAGGCGTGACAGTGACACTAAACTTATGATTGGTTTTGTAACTTTGTAAGGGTCCAGGCACTTCAGTGAGGGGAGTGCAGAGGCTCCAAAAACACGCCTGAGAACCCCCCCTGCTCGGTTATTTACCTCTTGGTGTTGTAGGCTGTGTCCTGGGGAGTCTCCTCCAGCAAGGTCACGTAGCCCAGCGCACACGTGAGGATGAACAGGACTGTTAAGGTGTGAGCTCTCCTAAAATCCAGAAGAGAGAAGATTGGCATCAAAAAGCAGAAAGAATTACATCTCCCCCCACCCTGCCAGTGCAGCCTCAGGAGGCCAAATGCACAGAGAGCAGGCAGGAATACTGAGGTTTTCTGTATTGTACAGCACAGGGGGCTGAATTTACAGTGGCACCGCATGTGAACTGCAGCAGCAACTTTGAAAACAACAGCACTGGATCTAAACACCTCCAGGTCTCTCCTCTGGTTTGGCAGGTCCATACCTGACAGTGCTGCTCTGTTTCACAGCCTACCCATAAAAACTGAAGCAGAGTGAACAGACCCTTAAGACTAACCAAATTCACTCCAAACGTGGGAATCACACAACAAAAACTAGTCATTTAAAAAAAAAAATATTTAAAAAATCTCTAAAGAAGAACAGCTGCAACTGTAAGAATTCCAGTGCTGCCTCGAGATGCCTGATTTCCAGGGATTCCTGCAGTTTCAGTGCACTGAGCACAAGGGGTTTGCATGGGAACAGCCTCGTCAGTAAAGCTGGGTGGTTATTCCACACCAGTAAAACATCCCCATCCGTAGGTTTATATGGATTTTGGCAAAGCACTCAAGAAGAAATTCTTCTGGCACAGGTTGCCCAGGGAAGCTGTGGCTGCCCCATCCCTGGAAGAGTCCAAGGCCAGGTTGGACGGGGCTTGGAGCAACCTGGGCTAGTGGAAGGTGTCCCTGCCCTTGGCAGGGGTTGGAAGTGGATGAACTTTAAGGTCCCTTCCCACCCAAAGCATTCCAGGATGACACACACCCCCTACACCCACCAATCACCACACAGTGAGCATTCTTAAAACATCCAAATCTTCTTCTACATAAAGTTAAAAATTCCCTTCCTAATGAGAAGCCATTCATTGTTTTCAGTGGAAAACATCTCCAGTCATAGATGGGAAGCATCTGGGCATGTAAACATGATAAAGGCTTGAGTTCTGGCTTAAAGGACCACAAGATCTGTTATCACAAAGGATTAAAACAACCCAGGTATACAGAACAAGCTCAGAAAGGAGAAAAAGTGTGAAAGAAGGTGCCTGTATGTGGCATATTTGGCTCTATTTCCATTTTCTTTATGTTTTTTAACCGCAGCTCACATTCCCTTTCCATGTCACTGCCAACAGATCACCAGGAATTTCCAAGCCATCCACTGACTGACCTTCAACCGACTCCCCAGCAACCCACCCAAAACTGCTCTGCAAGTCAAAGAAAGGCTGATTTTGAATGAAAAAATTCCACCCTAATCCAAACACCCCACCCTGGAAAATACCTCATAAGCAGGCACAGTCCTCTTCCTCCACTGCTAAGGGAGAGCTTGGCATTGAACACTATCCTTCCTGAGGGCACGGAATAACCAGGACCAAAAAAAAAAGACAAGGATCTGCAAGTGTTTTCACAATTAGCAAGGACTCAAGGTGTGAAAACCCAGGCAGAAAAGGTTTTGGAGCCCTGTGAGCTCCTGCTCGGCAGCTGCATCTTCCCGGGCGCCGGGACAGGTGATTCAGCCATGGAACACTCCTGTGACGTGATGCCTGTCCTGGATCCTGCAGGAGCTGGAAAACTGAACACCCTCCTCTCCCAGGAGGCAGGACAGCCGGGACTGAACTCACGCTCCAATCACACCACACTCTGCTTTTATATGTGTATATAATTGACATAAAACTCTTGTATTTTGATCAGCAAAGAGGTTACGTTAACTCGAGGCTATTTTTATATTTTATATGCCTTGTTTCACTGCTTATTTTTGAAACCCGTGTCTAAGAGGCTACAGAAATAAATCTGGAAATGCTGTCTCACACCTTACCATTTCACCACCTGAACACCTACACAAAATCAGTTCTTTTTCCAATGTGCCGAGTGTCGCACAAATTGCCAAAAAAAAAAATCAGTTATTACACGTCCTCACGTGGATAAACACCTTGAGAAACTCCTCTACCAGCACAAGGATGATCTAGTTCCGTTCCTTGCCTGTGGCACGGGGAAGGGTTGGTGCTGGAGAGCCTCATACACCCCGTTTTCCAGCTACTTTTGGTGCCACAGCCATCAATCTGAAACCCAACCAGCTGCCCCGTTTAGGGAGAAACAAGAGGCTGAACTCCAGCTGCAGCCAGATCCCCTTGCAGCAGGTTTTCAAGGTGGTTGGTCAGTCATGGAAAGGTGCTTTCAGCACACGAAATCCAGGATTGAAAGACTTTTGGAGACGGGTTTGTCTCCTGGGAAGAGCAAGTTGGCAGCTCTGATGGAGAGCTGTGAGTAGCGACACAGCGATGAGAGCCCCACATAAATCTACCTTAGAGGGGGAAAAGAACGGAAATACAGAGGCACACCACGTCTTCCCACAGCCTGGGAGGTAAAAAAAAATAAAACAAAAAGGAGCAGCACGTGGAAGTGCTCGTCCCAGCGAAGCCAGGATGGATTTCACGGCACAAAGGGATTGTTTTCATCTCCGCACACGCTGTAAAACAACACACCAGAGGAAGACAAGCTGAGAACATCCCAGCGAGGTAAGCACGGCAGGAATTACGTGGAAAGGCTTATGTTCTCCTGGCCTGGAGCCCGGGAGGCTGAAAAGAGCTGAGCTGGCCAGACCGGGAAACTTCCCCTCGGGATCACACAGGAGTTCGGGCAACACGCACGAGGCGAAGGGGGCACAAACTGCAGCCAGTTCTGGGAGGTTTCACGTCCAAAACTCTGCACACAAAAATATGTAAGGCCAGGGAGAGGATTTACAACAAACACACCGGAGTTCTAAAAAGCTGGAAAATTAAGTAGCTTAGTTTTCTGCCTTTCGATGCTGCATATGTGTCTCTTTCCCACTGAAAAAATTGGGACATTGAAGTGAAATAAATTAGGTTTGTTTTTACGAAATCCACTTGCCCTGCTCATTCAAACACGCAGCAAGAGCAATTTCAGCAGCAGCAGCAGCCAAAACACCTCTCCCACACCGCTGCTCACAAAAAAAGAAGTGGGTTTTCTTTCCCCGGTTAACGGGATTAAGTTTGATCCCAACTTCTCTTTTTCATGCTAAGTCATTCTCCTGTCACACGGAGAAACTGCAAGGAAATGACTATCAGCGCCTTTGTTTTCCAAATTAAGCCCGTGACACAAACGACCTAAGAAAATGGTTTAAACACCTCTTTTTTGGGGGGAGATTGGGGCAGATCCCTGGATGGAAAGGGGGGAATTAACACCCCGTTGGCCTCGTTCAATCTCCCACAAAGTAAAATCAGCTTGAGCAGGGGCCGCACCCTTGTTATCCACTGCTTGTTTGTCACAAATGACGCAACAACTCCATTAAACACAACAACAATCACTGGAACACAATGCAAAGAATTTATTTATTAATATTTTGGTCGGTTCTCTTAAGTGGAACGAAATTCCGAAGGAGAGCCAGTCTAGTTTGCCCCTTGGGTTTAAAAAGTTTCCTTAATTGCTGCTGCTGGGGAAAGAATCTGTCAGCAAACTCAATTAGTCCCATCAGCAACTTTTTCATTATTTATTTCTTCATTCCAAATAATGACTGTCATAAAAGCATATCTGAGAGAGGGTTTTTTTGTAAATGGATGTCAGAGCTCTCTGTACCCTCCACGAACCAACACAACCAGCTGGGAATTCTAAGAAAATATGGCAAACAGCAGAACAAACCCACCCCTCCAACAGCAGCAGAGGGTTTGTGTGAAGAATAAGACACAGGCAGACACACCAATTTTAAACCAACCAATATTTTGACACGCAAAATTAAGATCACAGTTGAAACTGTTGGGATGGAGAGAGTGCCTGGAAACCTTCAACAGAAATCCAACCATACAAACATCCCTGTTGGTTTTTAAGCTGCAGGCTGCGTTTTAAAACCTGTTTAAACTCTCGGAGTTGATAAAACAGTCCCTATTCTTAGAGCAGCCACACGTCTTGGGCACATCCACGAAGTCACACGACGCCGATTAAATTTCCCTACGGGCTCGGGACACTCCAAAATAGCACCGGGCATTTTCCTTGCCGTGAGCCGGTGCCTCTCCTCAAACAAACCCAGGGACAGGGACCTCCAGAGAACGAGGACCACCGGACAACAGCAAAGCTCTGGCAAATCAGGCGTTTTCCTTCTAACCAGGAGGAAGGACCAAGGTCTCCGATGTTTCCGAAGTTCTACAGAGCCCAGAAGTTCCCCAAATGCTCCAATTTCAATTATTGAGCATTTTCATATTTAAACCTGTAGGAATCTGTGTTCCAGGTGTTAGCTTAGAGCAGTTCCACTGGGACAGGTGACCAGGAATTACGGGTAACACACTTGAAGCACATTTTTTTCCCTTAAAACTTCGGGAGCACGTTTACAAAAAAAAGCACAATATAGAAAATTAACGCCCAGGTGGGGCATTAAACTCTCACAGGCTCTCTGCACAAAGATATTCCGTCTGCACTTCCAGCTCACTTGGCAGAACTATGCAATCCTATCCTTTCGGGAAAGGGCAGTGCCATTCCCATAGAACGCAATTCCCAGGACAAAGCTCCCCTCATCCACAAGCAGTGGGATTGCACAAGGCCTGGATGTCCCAGCTCCCTGGCCCTGCCAGCATATTCCCACAGGCTGGAAAAGCATGGCTGGGTGACCCAGGGCTCTGGAGCAACGTTCCCCTGCTCCAGACAAGCAACGTGCTCCAGCGTGGTGAATCCCAAGCAGGCAGTTCAGGGATTTTGGAATCCCAAAACTGCCCCCTTAAAGAATGGAAAAATCCACACAATGTTCAGTTCCCAGCAAGCTCAAGGAATGCTGTCTTGGAAGTGCCACAGCCAGCCTCCAGGAGAAGGCAGTCCCTGCCTGCCTGAGGATCTTCTGTCTCCCTAATCTCTCTTCCGGATAAATCCCCACCTCTTCCTCCAGACCTGCCCTTAGCAAATCCTGAGAGGTGTTTTCACAGATAAGAACAATCTCCATAAGGAATGTTTGGGTTTGAACGCCAATCCCATCTTTCCAAAACCAGCTGGTTTGCCCACACACATCCTCGTTTCCAAGGCCATCTGGGAAGACTCTCACAACACCGAATAAACCGAGAGGAACACGCCGGCAGAGGCTGCAAATTCCACGCTCTGTGCACCAAACAGGCTGAAATAATTCCCACAAACACTGTATCAGCCCAAAGGATCACTGCCATTCCCTCTTTTTGCCTTCTTTTCCTATTTATTTTAACTTCCTGAGCTCCACAGATCTCTGCTGCCACGCCACACAACCTTAGGAACATCACGCCCGTGTGATGGCAAAATGGAATTATTAACGTGAGAGACAAAAAAAACTCATTCATAATCAAGAGGTGACGTTAAACCAATCAAATCCAAATTAAAGTAAGGCTCAGGGAAAGCAATTAACCCACAGAGTCACAGCGTGGTGGCAAAGGCACATCTGGCACCTCCCAGCATCCTCAAATCACGACTGGGTGGATGTTTTCCTGGAAGACCTGCTTTTGTTGAAGGCAAGCTATGAAATGTATACAGAAGTCAAGACAACACAGAAATTTTAGGAGAAAAATCATACACAATGTCCAGCTACTTGATCCCTTCATCTAAATGATTCCTTCCCTTGGCATTCACTAGCATCAAAAGGAGCTGCCAGGCCACACTGACTGAGCAAGTTCCCTCAGCGGAGTATTTTCCAGCCCCGAGTCGTTTATGTGGAATAAGAACAGAGATATTAGCACACAACTGGTTTTCCAAAGTTTCAAACAGATCTGAAGAGCAGGAAGCCAGCTAGGAAGCTCCACCTTTCCCAGTGATCACATTTATATAGCAGGAAAATCACCTCTGCAAACTGAACTGCTCCAGGAATGATTTCTGACTCTGTTTACAGGTCCCAAATCCTTTAATTCTTCCAAACAGAGCAAGCCACGGGGGTAACCTCATCCCTAACTTCTGGACTTCGAAGAGAAGGTACATTCCATGCTTTTCCAAAGTCAGAGCATCCTCACAAATTCCCCTTTCCTGTAGCCACCTCCACATCACGAGAAGAGTCCCAAGGGTCACAGGAAGACAATAATTTCTCTGGATAATCTTTATACTCGTACACTTTAAGAACTGAGTCATTGCCAAAGGATACTCTGTCACGCACAGGGCAAAAGGAACACCAGGAAAAGCCTTGGGACTTCTCCAAGCGTTTAAACTCCTGCCTGCCAGCAAAAGTTACTAGGGAAAAGAAAAATCGGATAAACAGGGAAGTTAAGGAGCAACTCAACACACTTGTCCCTGCTGCCCTCCTGGAAGGGACCACCCGACACAGGGAAGCTCCTGAGAGAACAAGGCACATCCAGATTTCCAAATGAACAACCCACATGGACACACTGACTGCCTTACAGCATTTATCCTGGGATGACAGACAGCCCTGCCACCACCACGGACAGGTGCAACGAGGTGAGATCCTACAGCAAAAAAAATCAGCATTCTAAAGCCTCACAAAACACCTGGCAAGAGCCACCTGAAGTAGAGAGTAAGGAAAGGACACTTTTACCCATTTTCCATTTATAGGATGGCACCAGGACCCAACGATTCACTCGGCCTACACGTGCTGTGCTCTCCAGGGAAGGTCCTCTTGTCCCCAGGACCACGATGTGCCTCGGCTACACCCAACTGTCGGGGCTCTGCAGAGATCCCACTGGGATCCAGCAGCATCCCAGTGCTCCTTTGCAGCTTGCACTGGCAGGAACGTCACCTACTTCACCGGGATCAACACCCTCGGTGCCGCTGCTGCCCAGATTGGCAGGGTGAGAGCCAAGTGCCCTCCCCTCCCGCTCCTCCATGACAGGCTCCAGCCAAATCCCAGCGCCCTCAGCTCGTATTCCAAAGGAGCCTCTGCAGTGTCAGCTTGGTTTCCTTCACCAAGAAGGACGTGTGTTCAGCACAAGCAGAAAATTCACGTGTGTGTGCAGAGGGGATTTGTGGAACGACTCCAGCAAGGATGGGATTTAGGAGCACTTTTCCAGGTACAAACACACCACTTCCTGCAAGGACTGAATGCAAGGACAAAAAGCTGGTTTTCTCTGCTGGCCCAACACCGTCAGCTGTGGGTTTCTGCACCCGTTTTATGGGCCAAGACACATGAAAACACAACAGGACTGGGGCACGACAACTTCAGCTGTCTGCCAGGATTACTGGGAAGAACACGGATGGAAAAAGCCTCTTCCAAGACTGAGGGGGAGGGGAGAAGGAGGTGGGGTTCACACAAACAATGCTGGTAGCTGGAATCAAGCAGAAATGTTTGCCTGCAGACAGTGGGCCCCCAGGGTGCTGGAAAACACCTCCAGAGCACTCACCGAGTGGGATATGGGGAAGCTCTAAGGGTCCTGCTCCTGGAGGGGCTGGGACCAGGATTGGGAAAGGAGGTGACATGACCTAAAGCCAGCCCTGTTAAATTGCCAGGAAAACACCCTCAGCCTATTCCAGCACCAGTACCAGCTAAGTCAGAGCAACGTGAACAGCGGATAACGGGCAGTAACTCCTTTAATTTCCCCTGCCAGACCCCCTGCCCATATCCCATACTTCAGGCTCCCATAGATACCCCATTTCTCAGTGACCCCCCCATAGCCCATTCCTCAGCCCCCCATATCCAACTCTCCAGCCTCCCTTATCCTATTCCTGCATCCCCCTCGTATCCCATTCCTCAGTGTCCAGCAGCCAGACCCCCTCTATCCTGTTCCTCAGTGCCCCCTCCATATCCTATTGCCCAGCCCCCTCTATCCTACACCTCAGTGTCCTCCATCCTTCAGACCCCCCATATTATCCCATTCCTCAGTCCTCCCCCTCTATCCCATTCCTCAGTTCCCCCCCATATCCAATTCCTCAGTGTCCCCCCTCCCATATTTCACTCTGCAGCCCTTCCTCTATCCTACTCTGCAGTGTCCCCCCTCCCATATCCCCTTGCTCAGCTCCCCCTGTCCTATTCCTCAGTGTCCTCTCCCATATCCCATTGCTCAGCCCCCCTCTATCCTATTCCTCAGTGCCCTCTCCCATATCCCATTGCTCAGCCCCCCTCTATCCTATTCCTCAGTGACCCTGCCCCATATCCCATTGCTCAGCCCCCCTCTATCCTATTCCTCAGTGTCCCTGCCCCATATGCCATTGCTCAGCCCCCCTCTATCCTATTCCTCAGTGTCCCTGCCCCATATCCCATTGCTCAGCCCCCCTCTATCCTATTCCTCAGTGTCCCTGCCCCATATCCCATTGCTCAGCCCCCCTCTATCCTATTCCTCAGTGTCCCTGCCTCATATCCCACTGCTCAGCCCCCCTCTATCCTATTCCTCAGTGTCCCTGCCCCATATCCCATCCCTAAGACCACCCCCCATATCCCATTCTTCGTTCCCCCCCATCCCCGCGGAGGAGCCCCCGGCGGACCCCTCCCGCGGGGCGCCTCTCACCAGAAGAACGTGTTGGTGCCGTCGTCGTACACCTCGGACTCGGTGCTGCGGCGGTGGCCGCTGCCGTCCCGCTCGGCCCCGGGGGCTCCGCCGTTGGGATGCGGCGGCGGCGGCGGCGGCCCCGGCTGTTCCTCCAGCGCGGCCTTGCCCAGGGCCCCGCCGTGCACCCGCCGGTCGCCGCGCCTCATGGCGGCGGGTGGGAGCGGGGCGAGGGGACGGCGGGAGGGGACCCGGGGGACACACGGCGGGTCGGGCCGGGACCGGGCAGGGACGGGCAGGGACCGGGGGGGGGGGGAGCTGAAAGTGACGCGGCACGCGCGCGACCCCGCGTCGGCGCGTGCGCGGGGCGCCCCGCCGGGGGAGGGCGGGGCCGGGCGGGGCGTCCCCCCGTTGCTGGGGCAACCGCCCGTCGCGCCACCGGCGCGCCCGCCAGGCGGCGCCACCGCCGCCAGGTCACGTGTCCCGTCCCGTCCCCCCCCCCCCCCCCCTCAGGCGCCCCCTCATGGGGGGGTCCTGGTGCCCCTCAGCCGCCCCTCACAGGGGTCCCGGTGCCCCTCAGGGTGGGGGTCCCAGTGCTCCTCAGCCGCCCCTCACAGGGGTCCCAGAGTCCCTCAGGGTTGGGGTCCCAGTGCTCCTCAGCCGCCCCTCACAGGGGTCCCAGAGTCCCTCAGGGTTGGGGTCCCAGTGCCCCTCAGCCGCCCCTCACAGGGGTCCCAGAACCCCTCAGAGCATGGGTCCCATTGCCCTTTATGGGGGCACCCCCAGTGCCCTTCACAGGGGGCCCAGAATCCCTCAGGGTGGGGGTCTCGATGCCCCTCAGCCGCCCCTCACAGGGGCCCCAGAGTCCCTCAGGGCAGGGGTCCCATTGCCCTTTATGGGGGCACCCCCAGTGCCCCTCACAGGGGTCCCAGAGTCCCTCAGGGTGGAGGTCTCGGTGCCCCTCAGCCGCCCCTCACAGGGGTCCCTGTGCTCCTCAGGGTGGGGGTCCCAGTGCCCCTCAGCCGCCCCTCACAAGGGTCCCTGTGCCCCTCAGGGCAGGGGTCCCATTGCCCTTTATGGGGGCACCCCCAATGCCCTTCACAGGGGTCCCAGAATCCCTCAGGGCAGGGGTCCCATTGCCCTTTATGGGGGCACCCCCATTGCCCCTCACAGGGGCCCCAGAGTCCCTCAGGGTGGGGGTCCCAGTGCCCCTCAGCCGCCCCTCACAGGGGTCCCTGTGCCCCTCAGCCGCCCCTCGCAGGGGTCCCTGTGCCCTAAGGGTGGGGGTCCCGGTGCCCTCTCAGGGCAGAGGCCCTGATGCCCCTCAGCTGCCCCTCACAGGGGTCCCGGTGCCACTCAGGGTGGGGGTCCTGATGGCCCCTGACGTGGGTCCCTGTGCACCCCTCATGGTAGGAGACCCAGTGCCCCTCAGGGCAGGGGTCCCATTGCCCTTTATGGGGGGACCCCCAGTGCCCCTCAGCCGCCCCGCACAGGGGTCCCCGTGCCCCTCAGGGTCGGGGTCCCAGTGCCCCTCACAGGAGGGACCCCTGATGCCTCTGCGCCCTTTCCACGAAAACACACAAATGAAGGGGGAAAGAAATGAATAAAGAGAACAGTCATTTCAGCTGGGACAGCGTTGGGCTATGAGTGCACATACTCGGCATTTGCAAATTATGCCAGGGTTGTTATTTAATGCTAAAACTCTGCATCTCTCGGCAAAAGTAACCAAAGAGTGCTAATTAAAGAAAACGGCTTCCTTCTGCACGCACTCGCTTGAATTATTCAGGGAAAAGTGCTCTTTGCCAGACTGTCGTGTGGCTTTCAAGTACCCCAGACTGTGCTTTCCCATTAGCCTCATCCCTAATGCCGCGTCCGTCCCAATTCCCACATCTTTGTGCGATGAAACATTAAATACATGGCCAGATTTGCGTTTGCAGAAATGTGTTTTTCTGGTAAAAGTTTTTGTTCCCACCTGGAGAGTTCAAAGGCAGGGTGCTGGGTGCTCCTGTGCCCTCAGATCTGATGTGTTCTTAGAATTCCTCAGCTCCTTTCAGATTTTTCTTGGCCAGGCTCCTCACGCAGAATGTGACATGGATGGATGGAAAGATCAGGCTTTCTGGAAAGATCCTGACACGGAACCAAGCACCATGGAGGGAAGAGAACGCTCTGCAGGAGCAGACAAACAAAACCAGGAAAGAAATGAGAGGAAACATTTACAAGGCTGCAAGTAGTCAACATGACCTTTAAAGGTCCTTTCCAACCCAAGCTATTCCGTGGTTCTATGAAATACTGAAAGACAGCAGGGTTAGATGGGATATTGGGAAGAAATTCTCCCCTGTGAGGGTGGTGAGGCCCTGGAATGGATTTCCCAGGGAAATTGTGGCTGCCCATCGCTGGAAGTGTCCAAGACCAGGTTGGACGGGGCTCAGAGCAACCTGGTCTAGTGGAAGGTGGGGCCGGATGATCTTTAAGCTCCCTTCCAACTATAACCATTCCAATATTCTAGGATTCTACAAAATAAAGGAACCGGCCACGGGAGGGCAGCAGCCGGCTGGGTTCAGCTATCGTGAAGCACCAGCTCACAACCATCACTCATCTGTCTGTGAGGGGCTTTTATGGGCTGGCAAAGCCAACCATTCTGCCTGTTTGCCCTCTCAGATACAGCACAAACTGCGTAGTTGCCGCATCTGCGGGAGAAGGGTTTAGCCAAAGATTCCCTGAGAATCTGGAAAACTCCTGCCCTTGGAGATAAAACCAGTAAAACACAGTTCTGGGATATGTAAGGGACATTTCTGACCGCTGCACAATTCCCTCTCAACCCGAAACACTGGTGACCCCGTGATGCTTTATGAGACCTTGAGGCACTCACCTTGTTCCAAGAGATCACAGAATATCCCAAGTTGTAAAGGACCACCACAAGCTGCAGCTGGAAAGAATAGTTTGGAATTAGGAGAGCCTTTATCCCGAGGTTCTCCCAGAAGGATCATCTCCTTCTAAGCCAGGTATAGAGGAAAGCAATTCCCCTTCTAGGCTTCTCCTGGGTGAAAAAAAAAAAAAAAAAAAAAATCCAAGATGCAGGGAACTGAAAAGAGCAAATAAATCTTTTAGCACCATCCTGAATTAGGGAGGTGTTCCTTTGCACGCTCAGAAAGCATCACTCCCAGCTGAGGTGGCCGGGCAGCCTCTGTGTGGCTGGAGTGGTTTCACACACAGAAAGCCTCAGTGGTCTGTTACCTCTCCTCAGGTGGGAGTTACCCTCTCCACACCCAGCCAGGACTAACAGGTCAGGGAGTGCTGCTGGACCTGCAGCTCCAACACACTCAGCGTGGGTCAAACCGCCGCCCCAGGCGGCCGGAGTCCATCGGTGGGTTGGGGTGTGTGACCAGCCCCAGCAGCCACGGAGCTGATCAGACCTTAAATAATTCTCCCTGCTCACACAGGGTTTGTGTGGCTGCAATACCTCGGCACGGGTTCGAGCCGGAGCTCCACAACACCTCACGTCAAGAGGATTTTTCACCAGAGCCTGGCGGGCGCATCATCTCCCTCCCCGATTCCAGCTTTTCGTGCCGCCGCCCTCGGCCCCGGGCAGCACCACAGAGCAGTAAATGCAGAGGTGGTGCGTGGCACGAGGGGAGGGAAATACTGAAAGAGGGACAGCATCGACCTGGTCACCTGCCTTGCTGCAAAAGCAGCTAAATCTCGCCCAGGCAAAGCCGAATTCCTCCTAAACAGGAGCAGCGGCAGCGCAGTCTCCTCTGAGCGCCGTGAGATGCTGCAGGGGATGGATACGTCGCCCAAAGCCAACCTGCGGGCACACACTCGCCTTCCCCACCGGCTGGTGACGCCCACAGGCTTTCAGGACTGCTGCTGGATACCCACACTCTGGAGAGCAAAGTCCTCCCAGCCCTGCCCAGGAGAAAGGAGCCGGAGTGTGGGTGGAGCGACGCGGCTGTTCCATCCACAGGTAATCTCGTTTCCCTGGAACCAGCCGCGCTCACGCTGCAAAGGTCTCTGCTCTGCTGGCAGGTGGAAAGCGCTGCCTGACAGGGCTTCGCTCTCTGCGGGTAAACACACACACGCTCCCACACCCAGGGAGAGCTGCTGCCCATACAGACTGTTCTCCACTCCAGCCTATCCCTGTGGATCACTCCTGGGAGGGTAAAGGTCTGCCCCTGCCTTCCCTCTGCACTTGGTTTCACACACAGCAGGACATTTGGAAGACAACTCTTTTTTCCTCCCTCTTTAATAACCCACAGGTCTAGTCTGGAGTCTGTTCAAGGCACTTGGCAAAGCTACAGGGTGGTGGTGGCTTGACTGGGAGCACCGATCTGGACATGCTGGCTGCCTTTCCTGCCAGGACACAGCTGGATCACCCCCCCAGGACTTATTTTAGAGTAACCCACAGCAATGCTGTTGGAGTGCACAAGGGAATCCAGAGCAGTTACTGATCTTCCTGCTATTCTCAGGAAAGGCAGCTCTTCTTATTTGGAAATTAAAGTAACAACCCCCCCCCGAAAGCCAGTAAAAGGGGGGCTTACACATAACCACCTTTTCACTCACCTTTTGTAAGGATTCATTCCCTGCTCCAAGCCACAGCTCCAGATGGGAGGTGATTTTGCCTCTCTGCTCTGCTCAGGTGAGATCCCAACCAGATCACTGCATCCAGCTCTGGGGGCACCAGCACAGGAAGGACATGGACCTGTTGGAGTGAGTCTAGAGGAAGGACACCAAGTTGATCAGAGGGTTGGAGCACCTCTGCTATGAGGAAAGGCTGAGAGAACTGGGATGGTTCAGCCTAGAAAAGACAAGGCTTGGAGGTGACCTAATTGTGGCTTTCCAGCACCTGAAGGGAGCCCACAGTGAAGCTGGAGAGTGGCTTTGGACAAAGGCCTGGAGTGACAGGACAAGAGGGAATGGCAAGTTTAGATTAGATATTGGGAAGGAATGGCAAGTTTAGATTAGATACTGGGAAGAAATCCTTCCCTGGGAGGGTGGCGAGGCCCTGGCACAGGTTGCCCAGGGAAGCTGTGGCTGCCCCATCCCTGGAAGTGTCCAAAGCCAGGTTGGCAGCACTGTTACACATGGAGGGGGGGAGGGGGAAACAGCACACAGCTTCTGGAGCTGCTTTACTGGCCAGTGAGGCGTGAAGAGATTTCTAGAGCTTTCTAGAGCTTCTGCTGCTAGGTGCTTCCTCCTTTTGGCCCCTTTGTGGCACCTCTTCGGGGATGTGGCAGGACACAGCACATGGCACTGGCACGGAGAGGGGCAGCGGAGGGTAGCAGAGCCCTGGGGCCGCAGGAGGATCCTGGCACATTTACCTGCCCCGGTGCTGGGCGGTTCTGGGCTTGCCACTCCTCTGAGCGAGGGTGAAGGGCAGCTTCCTCACCTCCTCCCGATATCAGCTCCCTCCCGAGGCAGGCGGGAGTCCCACACGGAAGTCGAGGCGCTGCACATGAGTCCTCGGGCAAAGGAGCTGGGGACGGAAACCACGCGACAAGGAAGCCCAGGAGCCTCCAGCCCATCTTACCTGCGGATCTGCCCCGAGGAGCACCAGGACAGAGGAAGGCTCTCCGCTTCACCATGCAGGTAGGAACAGAAACTGCTCCAATGCTTCCAGGCTGCTGCTTTTCAGCACCTCTAAGCACCCGTGCCTTGGAAACACGGGATGAACTAAGCTCTGATCTCTACTGCTCATCTGCTTCCAGCCTTTGAGGTATTCCAAAGGCAGTACAGGGGCAGCGGTGCAGTTTTTCTTCTCTAGACTGGAAGGAAAGATGAGGTTTCCTTCCCTTGAAAAAGCCAGGCAAATTCTCCAAGATCAGGGCAGGTGGTAAAGGTCCAGGTGTGCTGTCTGCCTCTCCAGCTCAAGGCTGTCCCACTTCTCTCAGGAAGCCATTAGGTAACATGGAAGTGCTCCAAGGGAAGCTGCGTGAGAAACATCCCGGAGAGAAGAGCAATTTGATCATCTCGGTGTGGGTGATGGGAACAACCCAAACCCTCACCAATCCATGACTGGAAAGGAACACAAGGATGCCAGATCCTATCCAGGTCCTTGGCCTGAGTTACTCACACAGGTGACCCTGCCCCCAGCCAAGGGGTGCCTGTGGCCATTTCCCTGAAGGAATGCTCAGGGCAGTGGGTTACCTGGCCCCCTGTGACAGGGGAGAAGGACCACTGATATACCTGGAGGCACCTCAGGGCATGGAAACCCTTTTTAACATTGAAATTCCTGCTTCCCGTTGTGCCAGTCGCTTCTCCTACACCTTTGCACAGTGGCACTTCCAAATCCCGCTCTGACCACAGGGCAGGAGGGAGTGAAAGTGTCCTCCCCGAGAGCAGGGATAGAGTCCAGGGTTCACACAGCCACTGCAGAGCCCAGGTGGCCTCACCTGCTCGTGATCCGACTCCCTAATCCCCGGGACAAAAAAAAACTAGGTGTGGGAGAATAACAGTGATCCGAAGTCCCTGCCCTCTGCAGCTGTCCCTGCCTACACATCTCTGCCTTCCCATCAGGAACTGGAGTGACAGGACAAGGGGGGATGGCTTCAAACCGACAGAGAGTAGGGTTAAATGAGATATTGGGAACAGATTCCAATTGGGGTCAGCAGCAGCAGCAGGACAACAGGAGGTGGCATTTAGGAACGCCCCAAGACCGCCCTGTCCCCAACAGGTGGCTTCCCCTCCACAGCCCCGTGATCACAGGTGGTGCTGGCAGGGAATCTCTGCAGGATGAGGCTGGTGCACATGGAGGCTGTGAGAAACCAGCCAGGCAGGCATGAGCCCACACGACAGGGGAGAGCTGTGCCAGGCCAGATCTGTGCCAGCACCAGAGCGTTGGCAATAGGGCAGAGCCCAGTGAGGCTCCCACTCCCAACCCTCTGTGCCCTGATGAGCAGAGAGGGGCTCAGCCAGGGACAGGGAGAACTGTCACACCCAGTCCTGGTTAGAGCTCTGGCAGAGCAGGTGACAACACCATAACCCCCTCCTCTGCCTCTTGCCCTAAACTGAGTACCTTTTATGCAAGAGTTCTGGCTCTTGTTACAACAGCACCTCTGGGCTAGAATATTCCTCTTCTCGAGCATTCCCACTTTGGCTTCCTGGCTGTCAGTCTCCTCATGGCTCCTGTGCTGTGGCTGATCCACGTGAGCAAGGATCTGATGGAACATTTCAGCCCTTTCCTCATCCTGGCCTCTCCTGCATCCATGGCCTCATTCTCCAGTGAAAGCTTGGGATCCAGATCTTACATCAGGGCACGGTTTCACCACCACGGCTCTGCTCCCAAGGTGACAGCTGGAGGAACCCGTCTGGCTGGGCTGCCTTTCAGGTCACAGTGTCTCTGGTGACCCTGGGTGACAATACCCCCATCCCTGGCAGCTCCTTCCCGCTGCTGCACTGCATCACCAGCCCTCTGTGCTGCTGCTTGTGGGGACACACCATGAGTCACAGAAAAGCACAGCAAAGAAACCCACAGGGCCACCTTATGGCTTAAGCTGAAGGGAGGCAGGGCTAAGATGGGATGTTGGGAAGAAGTTCTTCCCTGTGAGGGTGGGGAGGCCCTGGCACAGGTTGCCCAGAGAAGCTGTGGCTGCCCCATCCCTGGAAGTGTCCAAGGCCAGGCTGGATGTGGCTTGGAGCAACCTGGGCTAGTGGAAGGTGTCCCTGCCCATGGCAGGGGGTGGGACTGGATGGGCTTTAAGGTCTCTTCCAACAAAAACCATTCCAGGATTACCTGCTTTGTGCTCGCCCAGAGCTGCACCCTTGGGTGTCCAAGCGTAATTCCCGGTAAACAGGAAGGTGGGAGCTGCCTTGGCCCCTGCACAGCCATTCTCTCCAGAGCCGGGGACACACAGGAGGGAAAAGCCAGAGTTCCAGCAGCATTTGAACAATGCTCTCAGGCACGTGGACTTTTGCAGTGGTCCTGTGCAGTGCCAGGAGCTGGATTCGATGGTCCTTGTGGGTCCCTGACAACTGAGGATGTTCCTTGATAGTGTGATCAGCAGCTCGTCCTTCCCTCTCTGTCCCTTGGCTGCAGATTGAGGCATCCAACATGTTTTCCAAGGATTTTTTTCCACCTGCTCTGCTGCAAGGCAGTGCCAGCCTGTCTGTGCCTCGCTCTCCCTTCACCGGAATTTAAAAGTACCTTCCCCACCCTCCCCAAAAAGCCAACAGTGCCCTATCTGAGGGGAGCAACAGACGGATGGAAAAGCCTGACTAGAGCCCATAAAACCCACTGTAGCATGGAGAGACAGGGTGAAGTGTTGACACTCTTCCAGTACAAATGTCAGGGCATCAGGTGAAACAAGAAGGAGCAAAGTCCAGAGCAGACGGAGGGTTTTTTTCTCCTGGCCAGTTCCCTCACAGCCCCAGGGCACCGCTGGGCATCATGAGTTCTAGAGGAGGCTGCACACCCTCACGGGGCAGCTGCCCCTCCATCATCCTCGAACACAAATCCCCAGCTGGCTCAGGAGAACCCCAAACAGGCGACCAAGAGTGGGTAGGAGAAGGTTTTGGACAAGACCGCTCTCACCTTCCTCCCCGGGCATCCCCTCGAGGCTGCTGGGAGAGGAAAACACAGGATGTCCCAGGGAGCCCACTGAAGCCTTCCCTTCACTGGTTTTCTTTTCAGCATGATGAAATTCTGTTGACTCCCTGGAGGGATTATCCTGTGGAGGACACGGACCCCTTCACCCCCCCGGTAAGCTCTGCTCCCTCTGCACCCACAGCGAGTTCAGCCCAGCTCAGAGAGGGGAGCAGGGCAGTGCCAGGGAAGCAGCTGCCTCAGCTTCCCCATCCCCATTCCCTTGCTCATTCCCAGTTCCCCTCTACACAGCCACAATGAAGCTCCAAACCTCTCAGAGGCTGGAGCTGGGAGGGAGAGCTCTCAGCTTTCCATCCTAATAATTCCCTGGTGCTTTTGTGGGTAGAGTGAAGAGAAGTGGGATTTTGTTCTGGTGAGCGACATCCATGAAGTGGGCAGTGAGAAGGAGACCAAGAGGAAGAAGTTCTTGGACGAGCTGAGCAAGAAGGGGTTCACCATCAAGGTGAGGGGCTGTGGGAGGAAAAGGCAGCAGAAACTTGGCCTGGCTCAGGTACCTGCAGCCCAGGAAATGGACCACTGAGCTGATCACCACATCAGTGCTGGAAAATAAACCTCTTGCTCAATCAGAAGAGAGAGACCACAGCCCCTGGCCCTTCCAGCTCTGCCCCTTCCCTGCCCCTCTTCTCTGTTCTAACAGGCCCTCTTTCCCCCCACTAGAAAATTGAGGACACGAAGCTATTTTATGGAGTCCGTGCCCCAGAGCAGGTCTTCCGGAAGTACCAGTGTCTTCTGGGGAACCCCGACAAGAAGCTCCAAAATGAAAATTCCCCCCAGGACATCCCAATGACCACCAGGTGGGTGCTGAGCTGACTTCCAGCATCCTGCACTCACCATTCTCCACACCAGCATCCATTATCCAGCTCAGCTCTCCCCGTCTTCCCTCCATGGATTTTGGTTCCACACCTTCTCCCTTCCCTGCCCTGCTTTTCCTGGGCCACACAACACAGTTCTGCACCCCAGAGCAGCCTTTAACCACAGTTTCTCTTTGTTCAGGATAAGGATCGTGCACTTCATTCTGCGGAACACGGTGACACCCGACTTGGGTAAGGGAACGGGGATCACAGGGGTGGTGCTCAGCCTGGATCTGCAGGAAAACTCCTGCCCTGTGGTGGGCACAGGCCATCCCAGGGAAGATGTAAATAGGGGGAGAAAGCCAGGGTGCAGCTCAGACAAGTCAATTTGCTGCCACATCCAGAGGCTGGGAGATTTGGACTGCGGGAAGCAGCAGTTCCTCTGCTCCCTCTCCCCAAATCCCTAACCCTCTCCCCTTCTGCTCTGCTCCCAGAGAAGCTGCAGGGCCTGATGAAGAAAAACGTGTTTGAGGCAGCGTTTCCCCTGCATGAGGTGAGGCTGAGCACACAGGGGCCTGGGAGAAAAATCCAGGACAGGTGGAGGAGCAAGACAGGGTGGGAGAGAGCTGTGGGTAACCGGGGCTGCCCCAGGAGCTCGCTGGGTGAAGGGCACGGCAAAGCTCCCGGCAGCAGGGCAGGGAATTGAGGGTGCACTGGTATTCCTGTATCCAACCGACTTCTCTGCTCTCCAGAAGGAAGCTGTAAGGGAATTCTCCAGGGACAATTGGGCTCGCTGGAGAGGTGTATTTAACCAGCAGCCAATTGAGAAGATCAGGTAACACGGGCAGAAGGGGCAGAGCTTTTTAACCGAGAGGTCCCACCTGAGACCCAGAGAGCCTGATGACCTCGGCCAGGCTCCTGCCTCGCCTTTGAAATCATTGCTTTGAACCTTAAAATCATACCTTTGAACAAGCACTGGGCTGCTCCTGAATCTCCCAAAGCTCTTAGCCTGAGGGTTATCCCTGCAGCTCCCAGCTCCATCTGCTGATCCTGCAGCACAAAACAGCCCCCACGTCTGTGCGGGTTTTAATTAACCCGGTTGGTTTTCAACCACATTCAGAAGGCAGGAGAGGTGGGAATGGAGCATTGGTGCATCAACCCAGCCTGAGGCTGACCTCAGGGCGGTAAAGGCAATGAGGGGCTCCCACAACCACATTAAACCCCAAAGAAGAGCACAGCTCTTACTTTTGAAAACTAACTCCCCGGGCAGGAGGGAAAAAAGAACGTGTTGCTTCATAAACCTGTCAAGGGGAGACCTTAAAATGGAGGTGCTCTCACCTTCCTTAAACATTTTACATGTCTAGAAGTGGTGCTGGAGACTGTGCACAAGCTTATTTCTAAGGTCAGTGTGTCGTGACTTGTAGCTATCACACAAGGATTAAAGGGCAGAGTATTAAATTGGGGGGGGTGGTATGGGGAGGTGTTGAGGTTTTTGTTTAAATAAAGGGCAGGGAGCACATCACCACCTCTGACTGCTGGTAGGAAGTTAATTCCCCTGGAATACAGGAGGGGAGGCTGGTCCCTCAGTCAGTAGGTACCACGATTTCTTACCCACACCTCCAACCCTCTTCCTACACCATAAAAACCAAAGTGCTGCCACCATGGGACGTGGAAGCACTGCAGGGAGGTGGCTGAACCCAGGAGGAGGATTTGCTCTGGTCTGAGAAAGCTTGCAGCCCACAGCCCTCCCATCCTCTTCAGGCCCAGTGTTTCTAAAACTGGAACCTTTCCTTTCTCAGCCTTTCCCTCCATTCTCAGCATGAGGCCTATTTGACACCACAGAGACATAAAATAGCTGCTCTGTCCACCTGGGCTGACTCTCCCAACCCCAAAGCCCCCAGACCCAAAATCCCTCGGGGGGTTGAAGAGCATTTTTTAGTGATCCCCCAGCCACCTGATCTCCTCTCTGGCTGCAAACCCCATCTCCCCTTTCCTCCCAGGGGCTATTTTGGTGAGAAGGTGGCCTTATACTTCGCCTGGCTGGGCTGGTACACCTACCTGCTGGGTTTTGCTGCGCTGGCTGGGGTGCTGACCTTCGTGACTGGGATTACTCTCTTCAGTTCCAGCCAGGTGAGGTAAGGCACTTGGGAATGCCAGACACGCATCCCATTGACCGTGCTCTGTGCTCTGCAGGGAGCCCTGAGCCACCATTATCCCCCTTTGCTTCCCTCCTGCTTTCCCTGCAGCAGGGAGATCTGTGAGGCCAACACCACCATCATGTGCCCGCTCTGCGACAAGAAGTGCCCCTACTGGGTCCTCTCTGACACCTGCACCTATGCCAAGGTAGGGAACCCCCTTCCCAAAGGCAGCCTCGAGGTGAGGGATGGGGAAACACTCCCGGCTTGTGCTGCTCCCACACCGCTGGAAAGAAAACCCCTCCCAGATCACACTTTCCACCTCCACCGAGGGTGATTTTACCAGCAGCAAGCCCCAGTGTCCATCACCTTCCTGCATTGTGCCCTCCTGCAGCACCTATACCTGTCTCAGGGGAGACCAGGGTGACAAGAGGGTGGCTGGGCACCCCCCAGAGTGCCACAGCTCCTGTGCCTCCCTGCCCCAACACACTCCTCCTTCATCTCCTCCAGGTCACTCACATGATTGACAACGAGGCCACGGTCCTTTTTGCCATGTTCATGGCCCTCTGGGGTAGGTGCCAATGTCTGGGTGCCCGGCACACACGGGTTGGGAGAGGGAGCAGGTGGTGGAAAGTGGGGGGACAACACAGCTTCACCGTTCGGGATGGCTTTTAGCCCTTATCTCCTCCCCTTTCAGACACAGCAAGAGACAAAATCACCCTGGTGATATCCTCCAGCTCCCCAAACACTCCTTACCTGTCCTACCTGAAGCTTCCACTCACCACAGCCTCCCCCAAGGCACCCAGCAGCCTCTGGGTGGACCTTTTTTATCAGCTGCCTGTTAAGTGGCCACAGCTGCAGGAAGGAGGGACCTCCAGAGCCCTCCTCAGCCTTTCCAAATCACTTCACTGCCTCTTATTTGCTGTGGGATGATGGGATCCCATCATCACCTTAGCTGCACACTCATTTGGCTTTGCCACAGCCCCCTCAGTTACCAACAACCTCCAGTGTGAGCTGGGTGCCCACAGGTCCTGTGTGTAGCCATGGGCTGGGTTACACAGGGTCAGTCAGGAGGATCAATCCAGATTAACAGGAGAGAAGTGGATTTGCAGGGGTGTAGCCGTGTCAGGGTGCAGTGCAGGACACCCACTCCACCTGAAAAGTGCATTTTTCATCAGTCTCAAATGACATGTCTGGCTGGTGCCACGTGAACGTGCCCAGCGCAGCAGGACAGCCCTGGGGCTCGCTCTGGCTTACCCCAAATTCCCTAGGGACACCAGAGCTGGCCTGACTGTCAGTGAAAGCTCACCTGCACCATCCCCATCCCCTCACTGCTCCATGCTCAGGGTCCTGCCAGCTCACTGAGCTGTAAAGGTGACCTGTCCTTCACGGGCCAAGGGCAGTCCAGGCTGGTTGGCATCGGGTTGGATGGGACATGACTTTCTGTCTTGCTCTGTGGGACAGAGGGATGGCTGTCAGAGCCATCCCTGAGTGTCACTGCACTCTCTCCTTCCCAATCCAGCCACTGTGTTCCTGGAGCTGTGGAAGAGGCAGAGAGCCACTGTGGTCACCAACTGGAACCTATACGGGTGGGATGAGGAAGAGGTGAGGACATCATCTTTCTTGCTCTATGCTTTCCTTCTCAGGAGTCACCTGGACATAGAAAAGACACGTCAAAGGAGTTCCTTGCCTAGTTTGAGCTCAGTCAGGCTCAGCCACGCTGTTGTGGGTTGGGTGCTTATCCCTGTCCTTCCCCAGCGCTGCTTATCCCGTATGTCCATTGACACAAGGACCCCTGGGCACCGCTCTGCTGGATCCTTTCTGTCCCATTTCTTTTTTTAGTTTTATTTTTTTATTCATTTTAAAGGAGGAGCTGGCTATGGAACTGATCAATAATTTACAGCATGAACCTCGGAAGTACCAGCACTCCTACTTCCGCAGCACCATCATCCTCCTCTTGGTTCTGCTGATGGTACGTGACAGGTGACCACGGGAAGAAGGTCTGGTTTAAGGGAGAGTGGGCTTCCTCCTTCCCTCCCTACTCTGGAGCATCCCAGAGCATCCTCTTGCTGCAGCAAAAGCAGAGAGCAGGTTTTTAGGGCTGGTCTGTGCCCATTACGAGGATCCAGGGGCTCCCTCACGTTCACACCTTGCTGTGCTGATGGCTGGGGCTATGTACCCTTTGGGGGTACCTGGGCTGAAGGCTCTGGCAGCAGAGATCAAGGCAGTGACCCAGAGGGCAGGAAGAGGCAAATCTCAATGTCCTCGTGCCCCTCTGTGTGCCAGTGGAGAGTCCAGACTGGTTCAGATGGAGATGTAGAATCGTGGAACCATGGAATGTTAAGGGTTGGAAGGGACCTTAAAGATCACCCACTCCCAAACCCCCCTGCCCTGCACAGAGACACCTCCCACTAAATCAGGTTGCTCAGATCCTTATCCAACCTAGTCTTGGACGCCGCCAGGGTTGGAGCATCCACAACCTCCTTGGGCAACCTGCTCCAGGGCCTCACCACCCCCACAGGGAAGGATTTCTTCCTGACATCCAGCCCGAATTTCCCCTCTTTCAGCCTGTACCCATCACCCCTTGCCCTACCCCCAACACCCACCTCACAAACCTCCCGCCCTTAACTGTGGGGCGTGGGTTTGCCTTCGGGGTCACACCCAGATCCCCGGTGGCCCTCGGGCAGGACGGGGCACACGTGCCCTTCCATGCCCTTCTCCGGCCTTCCTTCCCTGCCCCGCAGATCCTGGTGCTGATCGGCATCGCCCACGCGCTCGTCATCTACCGGGTGATCGCCACGGCGCTCTTCGCCCAGAGCGGCCTGGGGCTGCTGCGGGAGCAGGCCGACACCATGGCCGTCATGACAGGGGCCGTGCTGCACTACCTCACCATCGTCATCATGACCAAGGTGCCGAGCCAGGCGGGGGGGCCCCGGGGGTCTCCTCCCGGCCTCGCCGCCCCGCTCGCGTTATCCCTCCCTCTCTCTCTCTCTCCCGCAGATCAACAGGCGCGTGGCCCTCTTCCTCTGCGACCTGGGTAAGGGAAACCGCGGGCGTCTCCCGCCGGCACGCCCCGCTCCTGCAGCGCCCGGTGGGACCTGCACCACAGCACAGCTCCCCTGCCATTCCCAAATGCGCCCAGGCTCCCACCCCCTCCCCATCCTCCGCCATCACAAGGCATCTCCCCGGAAGCTCCAGCCGGGCAGGTCCCCGTGGGAGGCCAGCAGCCTCCCCAACACACACCCATCTGTGGCCCACGTGCTCCCAGCTCGGCTGCTCCACAGCCACATTTTGCTTTGTAGGGACCTTCACCCTACAGGGCTGTGACCCAGCACAAGCAGGAGGGCAACACAGCTCCAGGGGAGCTCACAACGTGGATTTCCTCCCAACATGGATTTCCTCCCAGCTGAAAGGCCCTTTCTCCCCATGCTCCTGGTTCTGAGGGACCTCCCTGCTCGGCTGTGCTCCCTTCCACCAGAGGGCTCAGGTGGAGGGCAGGGACACCTTTCCAACCTTCACAGAGCTGCTGTAGCACCTGAGGGGGAGCAAGGCAAGGTCCCACTGCTCTGTGACCAAGCCCCCGGGCCTTGCTCCCTTTCCTAGAGAAACCACGGAGCTTCTCCCAGAGGGAGAAAAACTTCACCATGAAGATTTTCACCTTTCAGTTCTTCACAAACTTCTCCTCGCTCATCTACATCGCCTTCTTCCTGGGACGGTGAGTGGTGGCTGGGGGGGAGCAGAGGGCAGACGGGGCTTGGGGTGCATGTCCCCAACCCTCTCCAGGGCTCAGGGACAGACCCACCTCCCTGCCAGGCACAGGGACCCCATTTGGGACTTGGGGGGCCATGGCTCAAAGGGTATTGCTGTTGTTGCTTCCTTGCCCAGGATCAACGGCCGCCCAGGGCACTACGTGCGCATCGCCGGCCGGTGGAGGCTGGAGGAGGTGAGGTGCTCGCCCTGAAGCTCTCTGACCCCACGAACAACTCCTCCTCTTCCTTTTCCTACTGCCACTAGAGAGGCTCTGGGAATCTCGGCTTCCTCCTCTAGCAAAGGGCCCCATGGGCCTGCCCACTCCGCTTGCAGGGCACGACCCTTCTCCTCTCCTCCCTTCCAGTGCCACCCCAGCGGATGCATCACTGACCTCTTCATCCAGATGGCCATCATCCTGCTGCTCAAGCAGACCATCAGCAACGTGATGGAGTATCTCATCCCGTAAGCTTCCCTTGCTGAAGCTCCTGCACAGCCAGGACACCGACCCAGCTCTCGCAGAGAGGAACCCTGGTCTTTAGGCCAGGGTGTCCTCCATTCCCTTCCTCCAGGCATGTCCCAGCAGCAGTCCAGCCCTGCTGCCCTCTGCAGCAGCCACGCAAATCCCTCTGTTTTGCAGCTGGATAAGCCACAAGCTACGCAAGAACCAGAAGAGCCCCAAGAAGAGGAGCATATTTCTGGGAGAAGAGGAGGAGGCTGAGGACCCCTGCAAAAGGCAGTGGCTGAAGAACTATAAGCTCAACGAGGTCAACGTCTTCAGCTTGTTTGACGAGTTCTTGGAGATGAGTACGTAGGGCAGGGGGGCGGGCGAGGAGGGTGCTGGGGCAGAGCCACATGTGCCCCTTTGGCTGGAGAGTGCTGGATGCTGGGGAAGGGATTCCTGTAGGGAAGGGAGAGCCCTGAGCCCCACCTCCATGCTCAGCCCCACTCTGAGTGCTCTGTTACACCAAGGAGATCATTCCCAAAACAGAGGGAACGGGCAACTGTGCTGGCCTCGGACCTTCCTCTCCTCCCAGGGTGATGGCTGTAACCCCAGCGTGGTCCCTCAACCCTGCAGGTCCCCCCAGATCCCCCCTCTGACAGCCCCATGAGAGCTAGGGGTCCCCAGTAGGGGTGTGGGGTCCCCAAGGCACGCCTATCTCCCACTTCCACCCCTGCAAAGCCCCTCTCACGCAAGCCGCAGAGCAGGACTAACCCAGACAGCGTTCCGGAGCCTGGGGGATGTCTGCTCTGCGGTGGCTTCACACCAGCACCCGGTGTCTCCCCCTCTGCAGTGATCCAGTACAGCTTCACCACCATCTTTGTCGCTGCCTTCCCCCTGGCCCCGCTCCTGGCGTTCTTCAACAACATGTTCGAGATCCACATGGACGCCATGAAGATGGTGCGGCTGCACCGGCGCATGGTGCCCAGGAGGGCCAACGACATCGGTGAGAGGGGCTCCACAGGCACCCTCCTGCCAGCACTGCTGCCTGGGCCAGCGGTGCCGGGGCTTAGCCCCTTCCCCAGGAGCCCCTGAGCATCCCATGGAAGTGGGAGAGCACGGGGACAGCTGTGGGTCGGGGAAGGAGAAGTCGTTTCAGACCCTGAAGAGGCTGAGGGGCAGTTTGGACTGGCCATGCCAAACCTGTCTGTGAGATGGAGCTGGGTGGGGCTGCAACCTGCCAGTGGGGTGGCAGAGGGGCCTCACCAGCTGCTGTTCTCCTGCAGGGATCTGGCTGCAGGTCCTGGAGGCCATCGGCATCCTGGCTGTCATCGGGAACGGGCTGGTGATTGCCATCACCTCCGACTTCATCCCCATGCAGGTCTACAAGTACATGTACAGCCCCTGCGTGGGGGAGAACCGCACTGACGTGGAGTGAGTTCAGTCCCTGAGCAGAGCCCACCTGCCTCAGTGCCACCGCTGCAGGAGCACGAGGAAGCTGAGCTGTCCCCCAGAGCGGGGTGGGGGGAAAGGGGAGCAGGGCAGGGTTTCCAGTGGCATCACCTTCAGCATCCCAGCTGGCCTCCCCCTTGCACCATCCCCGTGGTGGGTAAACTGGTGCCCTTACTGGAAAGGGCACCGTGTAACACGGGAGAGCTGCAGGACTGCTGAGGTGCTGGTTCACGCTCTCTCCTGCCCTCCCCCTGTTCCTCCAAGCCTTGGCTGACTGACCCAGTGCAGTCAAACTAGACAGAAGCCTCAGAGACCTCCATTTCCCCCAGGCTGCTTGAAAATGGGGAGGGAGGGAGGGGAAAGAGAGGCCCAGGTGGGTTCTGGCTCCCCCAAAATGGGAGGTTACAGTGCTTAACCACACTACGAGTCACCTGAGAATCCACACACCGGGGAAACCTTAGAAATGAAAGCTGCAGACAGATGGGTTTTGTTGCCATCTGGGGACCTCTGAGTCCCCCAGAAGGGACAAGAGCTGCTTGGCTTAGGGCCTCCCACAACTCCCCAAAATGGCCACAAACCCAGTCCTTCCCCGCAGCTGCTCCACGGGGTACATCAACCACAGCCTCTCCATCTTCCACATCCGGGATTTCGAGCCCGACATTGGTATGCCTGAGATGCTGCCAAACTTTGACAGGGACGAGATCAAGGAGTGCAGGTAAGAGCAGCCCCACCACCACCACCACCACCGTGCCCCTCACCGTTATATCCAGCCAGGGGACGGGGGGGTGACGGAGCTGGAGGCAGCTGGAGGAAGCTGCTGGGGCTCCTCTCGGACCCCCACGGAGGGAGCCAAGGCAGGGTGTGACACCTGGCACGGAGGAGCCCGGGCTGGCACCGACAGGGCTGTGCTGCAGGTACCGGGATTACCGGAACGCCGACGACTACTCCTACACCATGCAGTTCTGGCACGTCTTGGCAGCCCGGCTTGCCTTCCTCATCATCTTCGAGGTGAGCGCCCAGGAGGGCAGGAGAGGGCTGGGGCAAGGGGAAGGGACTGGGTCCAGGCCCCTTGCCCAGGCTGGGAGCCCCTGACTGCCTTTGCTCCCTGCAGCACGTGGCTCTGTGTGTCAAGCTGATCGCAGCCTGGTACATCCCCGACGTCCCCCAGAAGGTCAAGAATGAGCTTCTGTACAGAAAACACACTGACCTGCGTAAAGAACTGAGGTGGGTGATGCCCCAGTAGGTGCCAGGGGTTTGGAGATGGTCCACCCTGTAGCAGGAGACCTGCAGGGCTGCAGGATCTGTCCATTCCAGAGCCCCTTTTCCTTTGAAAAAAGAAAAGCTCCAAGTTAAAATAAGGAGTGATTTTGCCCAACTCTTCCATCTAAACTTTGTTTAATATAAAAGGATTAAGTATTTCGGCAGGAAACTGAACAAAGGCAAACAAGAGCCCCAGGCTGGGCCACCCTGGTGCTGCTGTCCCCCACAGACTGAGCTGCACTCTCGAGAGGTCTCAGTCCCTTCATGGCCACCCTGTCCCAACTGCCACCCATAATCCTGGTGGGAGCAGAGGGTGGGGTTCGGGAAGCAGCACACTGCCACAGTTCAGCTTTCCAGCTCTGCCTTCCCCTCGACTGCGGGGTTTCCCACAAACAGGGGTTTCCCACAAACAGCCTGTCATTTTTCCTCCCGTTATTTTTGGCAAAAGGCCCCATTCCCACTCAGAGTGTTTTTCCACACCTCCCAGCTCAGACAGTTCCCCTTCCCCAACGCCCCTCTCCTCTCTCCCCAGCACGATGGAGTACTCCACCGAGGTGTAGCCACCGCTCACCCAGGAGAAGGAGAACATGGACCTGAGCCCCCTCCCCAGCCTGGCAGTGCCAGGGGTGCTGGATGAACCCCCTGGCACAGTGCCACGTGTGACTGAGCTGGACTTGAACTGGGAAGTGATGCCCAGACAGTGGCTTTGCAGGAGCAGGATGCTTTCCGACTTGGAAAGGAAGGACGCTGTGGCAGAGCTGGGATGTGCCTCCCCTGCACACGGAGTAGCTGGGACAGAGCTGTGGCACTGGGGACAAACCTGGGGGCAGCACCCGGCTGGGCTGCAGGAGGTGACCTAAGTCCTCCTCACTCACTGCCTTAAGCACAGGAAACACCAGTTACCTCATTCCAGGTTCCCTCTCCAGGCCTTTTTTTTGCACTTTGGCCTCTTTTTCCACTGCCTTCCGTGACCTCCCCGTTCCGCACCGCTGGGGAACACGAGTCCTTCTTTCACTGCAGTCCTCCCCGGCATGATTCCCACGTGGCTGCAGCTCTGACCTGCTGTTTCCTTGGAAAAAATGCTGTTGTTATCCTGACTGAGTTTAGTTCCAGGCTCAGCTGAGTCCTGACAGTTGTGCCTGGTTCAACTACCACCAGCAAACAGTAAATAAACACAACCCACACGCGGACACACAGACTTTCACCTGCTGCCTGGTGTTGCTCCTGCCTTCCTCCTCTGCCATCCCCAACACCCAAAGAAACTGTGCCCCAAAACCTTTCCTTGTCTCACTGGGGACAATCACAACAGGTGGGAGCTGCAGTGCCCATGGTGAGGGCTGAGTGTGGGTGCTGGCTGGTGGGACACCAGATCTTGGCACGGTAGGAAAAACAGCATGGTAAGTGTGCCAGAATAATGGAAATACCTGGGAAAATTGGGGGGAAAAAATCAGCAAACCTGAAATGGCAGGGCTAGAAATGGTTATCCCACCTCTTCCCTTAGTGCTGGCTGGGCCTCCCCTTCTCTGACTGCTGCAGAGAGAAGGGGTTTGTCTCCAGCGGGAGTGGGTTCCCCCCCCAGGGCTGGGTGGGTGCCACAGCTCCAGGGGGGCAGATGAGTGATCCAGAGGCAGAGCTGGGGAGCTCTTACCTACCACAGGGATAACTCTGATGGACAAAAAAGGTCTTATCAGCTCCCTATTTGCTCCCAAACCTCCTCACACCCTTGCCATCCCCAGGACCTGGGCGTGTTCCATGTGATCCTTTACTATCCCACAAATCCGACAGGTGGATTTCACAACCAGTGCATCACAGTGTCTGTGACGTGTTCAGCAGTGCAGCCCCCCCAGAAAGGGCTGCTCCATCAGCTGCTGCCCCAAACACACACAGCCAACAGCTGTGGGGCACAGGAGCAGGGGATTCTTCCTAGAGCTCCAGTGGGGTTCCCTCTGTTCCTTTTGCCCCTACAATAAGCCAACAGCACCAGCATTTTACATCATAACCACTGAGGAGTCAGAGCCAGGGTGTTTTTCCATGTGAACAGGCTCACAGACCTACCTGTGACCTGTACCTGTCTATTCTGTATAGAGATATATATATAAACACATGCACACACACATTCACACTCAGGGCCCTTTGCTCCCCTTTTTGGCCCCAAAGCACACGCCAGTCAATGCTTTTGCTGCTCAGCAGTTCACACTGGTGTTTCTCCAGAGGCTGGTGGTGCTGCTGCTGTGACCAACCTGCGCCTGGGGTGTGCTGAGGCTCTAATCACCTCCTTGCTAATTAGTTCAGGTGATACCTGCTGTCCACAAGCGGCCACGGCCAGATCCGGCTCCCCACAGGCAGTGCCAGCTGGAGCAGCCACCTCCAGCACTGGCTCCAACCAGCAAAGAGGCTCTAAAGTCACAGAGAGAAGGAAGCAGAGAAAACAGGAGACCCCACAATGCCCACGGGCACAGCCAACAGCCTCGCCCAGCTCTCCCCACCAGTGACTCACCTCCACGGAGCCAGAGAGTGCCGAGTTTTCCAGTGCTCAGCACTCCATGACCCCCAAAGTGTGGTCCCCAGCTCCAACCCATCCCCTGGAACACCCCCTCAGCATCCTCCCTGCCCGCTGGTGGGGGGAAATGGGGCAGGTTTCATCTTGCCCTGACACCTCAGTGGGCTTTTCCAGCCACGGAAAAACACGGGGTTCCACCGCGGCCCCCAAGCCTTGTGCCACCTGCGTGTGCCTGGCAGGCTGGCTGGGTTGTTGCCCCCCTCTTCTATTCTCCTTTATTCTCTCTCTGCCCTTCCCCTGAAGCCAGATCTGTCGGATTTTTTTCCCTGCAGGTTCAGGTGGAGGTGGAGCAGCGGGAGGGAGGGACGGCCAACCCTTCCCACAGGCCTGGAGCCCAGGGATTGGGGCGGCGGCAGCGCCCGGCCGAGGGCAGGGGCTGAACCGGGAGGAGAAATAGATAAATTATTAAAACAAAAGAAAAAGAGAAAACCCAAGCACTGATCTGGCCGGTCTGGTCGGCTCGAGCAGGAGGGGACAGGCAGGAAGCCTGAGGCCGAGGAAACTCCGAAGGTAAATGCAACTCTGTTCCGCTTCCCTTTCCGCGCCAATGCCGCCTCGGACAGGGTCAGCAGGGTTTCAGCCTCACCCCACGCCCTGTGGTTCTCCTTGGGTTCTCCTTCACTCTCCTCTGGTTTTTCTCCGGCTCTCTATCCCGATTTCTGCTGCCCCACAACCCCCTGGCCACTGTGCCTCCCTGCCCACCTCGCTTTCCCCATGGCTGGGCTCCAGGGAATGCTGCCCCCCAGCCAGCACCCCCTGCCCCATGGCATCCACCATCTGGGGTGTCCCCAACCCCAAGATGTGGGAAATGGGAGCTGCAGCTGCCCATTAGCAGGTGCTCCTCCCTCCCTTGCACTCAGCAGCCCTGGCACCCACTCCCCTGTGGGCATCCAGCACTGTGTCACGAGCAGGGGGGGCTTTGGGACCTCCCCACACTCCCTGGCCAGGCTGAAGCTTGTTGGGGCTTCCTTATTCCAACCAGCTAAGGGAAATGATTTAGGAGTGACCCACCCAGGCTGGAGTGAGCAGAGCTGGAGCATCCTGCCAGGCAGAGACAGCCCCATGCCACCCTGGTGATCATCTCCCATCCTTTCTGCATGTGAAATCCAGGTGGGCTGGCTCTCCTCCACCCCTTGCTCTTCCTTCCCTGGCCATGGGGAAGCCCAGTTAATCCTTTAGGTACAAATCATTTTGCTGCTGCTCGAGCTGAACGCGTAACGCGCGTCTCCCGCGTACCTTGACCCCCTGTTTAACCCCGGGCTGGTACTGGGCTGTGCCAGAGGGGAGCACACCGTGCCCCCATCCCTGCTCTGAGCTGAGCTGCACCACAGACCACCCCCTTCCCCTTCCACACCAGCAGACACAGCTTCTCCAGGCTGAGCCCAGCCCTGCTGCCACTCAAAATCAGGGTGCAGCCAAGAGTGCCAAAGCTCCAGGGAGAACAGGCAGCTGGGAGAGGCTTTCCCCCCTCCTGACCCCCAGAGTTAGGCCGGGTGTTTACGATGGAAACACCAGCACCGTGATGTCCTTGAGACTCCCACCTCAGCCCTGGCACCCCCATCACCCACACCAGGGCTCCGTGGGTGTTTGGGGATGGCAGAGCCCGACCTTGCCAGGCTCTGCTCTGCCACCTGCTCCCCGTATCTGCCTCTTCCCACGGGGCCACGGTAGTGCCACCGCTGCCTATTGTGTGACGGGGGGTCTCCGTGTGCCATCCCTGTGCTCCCCACTTTCACCTGGCATGTCGTGCAGCTGTGCCAATCCCTGGCCACAGCCACGGGGTAGCAATGGGACACGCCAGGAACACGGCACCCACTGGAGGAGCTCTCCTGCGTTTCCATAAACAAACTGTCCTGCTGTTAATTAGCGAGTTCAAGGGCATGTCAGGCTGGAGGCAGCTCTGCAGCTCATGGCGGGCTTGGCAAGCAGAGGGAGTCCTGCTGAGCCCTCCCAAGGCAGGGATTCCTGGAAGGTGCTGCACACCCTCTGGCTGAGCTCGCTTCCCCTCCCTGGTCTTGGGTCTGAGCTGAAGCCGCATTCTTAACATCCCACAGCACTCGGTTGGTCATTAATCACCTCCCACCCAGTAAATCCACTGTTGGGAAAGCCAGGCTAGGAGTCGGCGCAGGGAGGGCAGGTGACACAGTGGCCACCACGCCGTGGGTGGGACTTTGGCTTTACCACAGAGCATCACCCACCACCCCCAGACCGAAGTGCTGCGGGGACCGATGGGCATGGCCGGGCGCTCCCGGAGCAGGCAGCACTCACGGAGCCCTTCCTGGTCTCTCCCAGGCCCAGCCCGCCCTGTGGCAGAGGCAGGTGGACTTTGCCCCCCCGGAAGACGCTGCACACAGGGGTGCACGCAGGGCCCTCCGGGGATGCCGGCAGCGCCCGGCACCTGAGCACACCATGGCAGGTAGGTGAAATCCAAATTCTCACCTGCTCTCAGCTGGGAAGGGTCCCCGTGCAGGCACAGCTGGGGGTCCTGCTCTGGCTTCACCTCACAGGGTGGGAAAGGGTCCATCCCAGCCCCCCAAACCGGCTCAGCCTGTTGCTAACCAGCCCCGAGTGCTGCTCGCTGCCAGACCCCCACGGCAGAGCTTGTTTTTCCGGGATGGCTGCGACAGCAGGGAACTGGATCAGCTGTCCCATCCAAAGCCCCTCCCTGCTGTGCCCCCAGACCTCTGCAGCGTGCCCCCCGAGATCCTGGTCCCGGCTGCCAACGAGACGCTGGACCTGGCGCTGGGGAGCCGGGTCGTGCTGAACTGCACCGTGCGCTGGGCCGGGGCCGAGAGCTGCCGGCCCGTCCCTGCCTGGAGCAAGGATGGGCAGTGGCTGGGCAACGGGAGCAGCCAGGACACCTCCTGGTAAGGAGCCGGCCCTGGGGACATCCCTCCATCCATCCTGGGCAGGGGGTCACCACAAAGCCCAACCCATGGCGGCCCCATCGCCCCTCAGGTCTGCCCAAAACGCCTCAGATCAGCTCCTGGCCACCGTCCTGCACCTCAACCTCACCCACGATGACGACTTTGGGGTGTTTGCCTGCTGGCTCAGCAACGCCACAGCCACCTTCACCCTGCAGCGAGCGGGTAGGGACAGGCTGGGGACAGGGAGGGGACACCCCCATGGAGAGCCCGCATGCCACGGGGGATCGATGCGGGTAATGGGGGCACTGCTGCCTCTCCCGGGGTGCAAACCTTCACCAAACCCAGAAAACCCAGGAGAGGGCCACCGGCCACACTCACCGCGTCCTTCCCTGTCCTGGCAGAGACAGCAGGGCACGTGCCGGCGGTGCTGGCAGCCCTCCTGGTCCTGGCACTCCTGGTGCTCCTGGCCGTGCTCTACGTCCGGTGCCGCCTGAACGCGCTCCTCTGGTACCGGAACCGCTACGGCGAGCTGGAGATCAACGGTGAGCCAGAGGGAACAGCTCCCCCGGGAACAGGGGGCTCACAGAGCCCTCCCTGTGACACCCCCCTGGCTCTCCCCAGACGGGAAGCTGTACGACGCCTACGTCTCCCACGCCACCGCCCCCGACGACCGAAAGTTCGTCCACTTCATCGTGAAGCCGCAGCTGGAGAACCGCTACGGCTACAAGCTCTTCCTGGACGAGCAGAACATCCTGCCCAACTCAGGTAGGTACCAGCCCCCCACGGGGCTGGGCAGGGTGGTCACACGGGCGCCCAGGGGCTTGAGACCCCTTTGCCCACAGAGCCATCGGCCGACCTGATCATGAACGTCAGCCGGTGCCGGCGCCTCATCGTGGTCCTCTCCGTGGCGTACCTGGAGCAGGATTGGTGCAACAGCAGCTTCAGGTAGGAGCGGAGCAGCTCCCGCGGGAGAGGAGAGGGGCTGGTGGGTCCCTCACCCCTCTGCCACGTACCTGTCTCGCAGGGAAGGGCTCTGGAGGCTGCTGGAGCTTTCCAGGAAACCCATCTTCATCGTCTTCGAGAGCCAGTACCGGGAGATCACCCACCCTGCCATCACCCTGCTGAAGCAGCACCGGAGCACCGTGACCCTGCTGGTGTGGCGATCCGGCTCCATGGTGAGCTCCGAGCTGGATCCTGACCCACTGGCACTCCCCTTCCACCCCCAGCACCCCTCTTTTTGTCAGCCTCCTGTGTCAGCCTCCCTGCTGCCCTCTGAGGCTGCTCCGTGGTGAGAGCTGAGCAGGACCCATCCCAGCAGCACCCCACTTCCGTTCCCAGCTCCCCATTTTGTGTCAGCCTCCCTGCTGCCCTCTGGGGCTGCTCCCCAGGCTCCAATGCTAAAGAGCAGCTTGGGGCACTCGTCTTTTAGAGGCAATTTAAAAATGCAACCAGAACAGCCCTGGATCTGGGTGCTTACCCCCAAACCCGCCCTGTGAGGTTCCGGGGTCTCCCCAGCCCCAGCTCTCGGAGCAGAGTTTTGGCCCGCGGCTGCTCCGGCCATTTCAGGGCCAGGCCCCATGGGAGCTGGAGCCCTGAGGAGTGTTCCAGCAGGTCGGGCAGGTTTCTCCGCCGGCGCGTGGGCACGATGCCACACTGGAGCACGGCCCTCACCTTGGCTGAGCTCCCACTGCCAGGAAGAGTGAGCTGAGCCTGTGAAACCCTCCCCAGCACCGTGTGGGGCCAGGCTCGGCTTTGCCGTGGTCCCAGCGTGGCTCATCTCCCCCCCGACCCTGCAGACCCCGTCATCGGACTTCTGGAAGGAGCTGTGCCTGGCCCTGCCACGCAAGGTGTCCTTCCAGGGGAGCGTGGGGGACCCGCAGACCCAGCTGCAGGAGGACAAGGACCCCATGCTGATCCTACACAGCAGCTACCTGGACAGCACGGGAGACCTCGACCCAGATGGGGACCTTGGCACAGGTCCGTGTCTGCTGCTGTTCCTCCTGGGGGGGACAGATGTGTGCTGGAGGTCACCTCTGGGCTTTGCCACCCCTTCTTGTGGCAGAGCAGGATGGGTCCAGCTCCTTCTCCCTGCCACCTAAATCCATCTCCCTGCTCCTGCCAGGCCTCCGAGGGCGCATCTTTGGAAGCCCCCCGCCCCCCCGCCTGGGCGCTCCCAGCACTCCGGCTGCCGGTGGGATGGAGGACACGCAGCTCCGGGACGGCCACAGGCCCGAGATCGACGTCTCGGACCTGGGATCGCGCAACTACGGCGCCCGCACGGATTTCTACTGCCTGGTGACAGAGGATGACATCTGAGCAGAGCCACGGGCCAGAGACACTGTGTTCCCCGTCCCCGCAGGGACACCCAGACCAGGTCACGGCAGAGGAGCCCGGGCATTACGATGGGACCGGAGCCACGGTCGTGGTGGGACAGCAGGAGCTGGCTCTGCGGTGGGAAACCGTCCCCAGGAACGCCCTGCCCACAGTGCCACCCCTGGGTGCTGTGCCCCGTCCCTCGCCGTGGGCGGCAGGGACATTCTTCCTGCGTGATGGACGAGCGCCGGGATGGGCGATGCCCTCCGAGGAGCAACTGTGCCCCAGCCCCAGGGAGTGCCAGGCGGGAGTGGCGGCGGCACCTCTGTCCCACGGGAACCCCGTGGCAATAAAAGGCTGCTGCACCCAGTGGGTCTGTCCACGGCACAGACAGGGGTGACACGAGGCGGGGGTTTCCCTACCACAGGCAGCAGGGTGGGCAGCTCTGTGCTGCGTCCCTCCCACACCAGTGTCCCTGTCACACTGACTCAGGGCCACACCGGGCACAGTGAGTGGGGTGGCACTGCAGGGTGAGCTCACCCCATGCTGGTTACCCCAAGGTCTTGGTGTCTCTGGGGTGCTGTCCCCCCTCCCACGTGCCAGCCAAGCGCAGGGGCAGGTGGGCATCGTTCAAGGCCTTTATTTCAGGGGCACACAGGGCTCGGGGGTGGTTGTACACGGAGAGCTGGGGAGGCAAACACCCCGTGACCCCCAGCCGGGACCGCGCCGGGTGCTGCTCACCGAGGGGGCCACGCCAGGCCCGGATGCAACCCTTCTGGCAGCACCACCCACTTCCCCAAACCCTCCCAGCCCTCTACCTACTCTACCTTGTTCCCCCCGGGGTGCGCTGTGCCCCCAGCCCCAAACCTGCCGACAGCCCAAAGCCACCCCCCAGCCCACCCGCCTGGCCGAGCTTTGGACCTGCTGCCCCGCCTGTGCCCAGCACCGAGGCAGCCGGGGGCACTGGGGGCATCTCCCCACCCACGGGGCGACGCCGCTCAGCAAACACGACCCGGCCGGCCCTGCCCGGATCCTGCTCCCGCCGTGCCAGCCGGGCCCAGCCCTGGCAGCAGCTGGGGAGCAGCGGCAGCGGCGGCTCTGCCACGCTGGGACAGTCCCCACGGGGTGACAGATGGGCTCCAGGGACACCCCTGGTTTCCTGCAGCGAGGGCACGGGCAGCCCCAGTCACACACATCCCTCTACCCGCCAGCACCGGCAAAGGGGGCACGCAGCACCACATCCCGCTCCCTGCAGCCCCTGTGCCACCCTATTAACTGTGGGAAGCCACCTCAGAGCCCTCTAAGCCCCCCAAGCCATGCAAAGCCCCGTCCCCACCCAGCTGGGGCACAGCACATGTATTCCACAGCACATCCCACGCTGGCGCGGGGCACCGACACCCACCCAGCTCAGGGAGCTGGGATGAAGCAGCCCTGAAAGCCCCCCTGACCCAGCGTTGCTCTACAGGAGCCTTCCCAAATCCCTGTGGTTCCTGCCCCTCTGTCAAGATGCGGGACAAGCCAAGTTTTGCAGCCAGCTGCCTGAGGGTGGGGAGGGTCCCCAAGGGGTGCTGTGAGGCAGACCCCTACTAACGGGGTCCCTGTGGGGCCCCACAGCAGAGCCAAAAGCAGCCTCTGGGTTTAAGGCTGGTCAGGAGGGAGGACAAGTGTCCCTCAGCAGGGGAAGGGGACCCAGCAGAGGGGGAGGCACACGGGATGTGGTGGGGACTAGGCTACAGAGGGGGGGTCTGATGGCGAGCAGCCTCCCCAGGGCATGGCCGGCAGCACGGAGCATCCCAGCAGGGCATTCCAGCTCCCAGGGTGTCCTCACAGGCTGAGGAAGTCCTCCTTCCGGTACCCCTTCTGCAAGGAGACAGACCCCCATCACACGGGGCAGTGGGAATGTGCACATGGACCCCTCTGCTCCAGCACCCACAGGCCACGCCGTCCCCACCCCATCAGCACAGGGACAATGCTCTGGGAAGTCCCCACCTCTCAGGAAGGCCAGGCATGGACTGGGGACCCACCGTGTGCCGGGGAAGCACTTGGGTGGTGTGGCTCTCCAGGGTGAATCTCCCAGCCTTGATTCCCTCAGGATGCCCCCCAGACTCCCCCCCCCAGGATGCACGAGGCTCCAGAGCGGGTACGTACCATCTTGAAGTCCCGGTGGAGCTTGGTGTACTGCCACATGTTTCCCAGGAGGCTGGCTGCGGCTCGGGAGGACTTCTCATTGTCCGAGCTGGGACAGGGACAGGATGCAGTGAGTTTTGGGGACAGCTGAGCACGGGATGGTGCCCACCCCAGAGGGGCCTGGAGGGACTGGGGGCTCAGCACGGGTGGGGAGAGGCAGGAGGCGAAAGGCTGGAGCCCACCACAACGGGCAGGAGGGAGGAGAAGCATCCTGATGGGAGAATGTGGCTGCAGCAACAGTGGGGTGCCCTAAGAGGGTGGCCCAGCGATGGCAGGAGGCCACGAGGCCACTCTGAGCCGGTCTGGGGACTCCCAGCACCAAAGGAAGGGAAGGGAGACTTGTCGTGACCCTCTTCCACCACGCTGGACCAGGGGAGGAAGCGAAGAGCAGGACGGGAGCCCAGGTGGGAGCTGGGACAGCCAGGAGGACGGGGAGCACCCACCTGTCCCGTCGCTTCTTGATGAAGAAGAGCTTCCTGAGGCCGTCGAAGTAGACGATGTCTCGGGCAGCCATGGGGCTCTCCACCACCAGGTTGTTGAGCACGGCGATGATGTTCACGATGACATCGGCGGGCGGTGCCTTGTCCCCCACGCTCCCGGGCAGCTTCTCGATCAGGTGGCTGACCACCTTGGTGGCTGCGGGCAAAGGGCACGTCAGGGCTGGTGGCCAGACCCAGGGGACACGCGGCGGTCCCCGGGGGGCAAGGAGGGGACAGAGGGTGGAGCCGTGTCTGGGAACAGGGGATGGACCAGCCCGAGTGCTGAGCTGTGAGCAGGGATGGAGCAGGCAGGACGGGGCTGGGACGTGGCTGGGGTTAACTGCAGACCGGGCCGAGGAGGAAAAGGTTGCAAGTCACCTGTTGGGCAACCCCCCGACCCCAGCCTCGCGTGCCCCCGGCACTCACACATCTCATCCTTGTTTCGGGCGTGGCGGGACAGGTTGCGGATGAGCCCGGTCAGGGAGCGCAGCTGGTGGTGGTCGGCGGTGCGGACGCGGTCCAGCACGGGGTTCAGGATGCGCTCCTGCTCCAGCGCCAGCCGGCTCAGCACCCCTGCCCACTGCCGAGGCAAACATATCTGCTTGGAGCCTCCCGCGGGCACCCACCGCTCCTCCTCCGCTTCCTTCTCCTCTCCCTCCTCCCCCTCTTCTCTTCCTCCTCCCCTTCCTCCTCCCGCTCCGCGGGGGGGGGTCGGGGTGACCCCTGCCCAGGTGATGACCCAGGAGAGGAGGTGCCTCCCCTTCCGGAGGTGTCCCCCATTCCCAGGCACAGTTGTGATGGCCACGCAGTGGGGACCACCAGGCTGGCCCCGGGGACCCCCGCGCCTCACCCTGCGGTCCCCGGCCGTGATGTTCTGCAGGGCGCCCGAGGCCGCCTCCGTCGTGTGCTTGTTGAGCTCGCAGCGCTGCAGCAGCCGGTTGTAGATGCCCACGATCTGCGGGTTCCAGAGCCACTCCATCCCCTTGGGGTCCTTGGAGACCTCCGTGAAGGTGACGATGTCCGCGTTCAGGTAGTGCTGTGGGACGGGGGCACCGTTAGACTCCGGAGGTGGTCCCTCTGCAGTGTCCCCCCCCTGCCGGTGTCCCCTCCTCCCTGCCTGGGCAGGGACCTGGCAGGTCACCCTGGCTGCGTCATGCCCCGTGGCATGGAAAAGCGGGGGTTCAGCACCCTGATTCACCCTCTGCTGAGCTCACCCGTGTGTCCCACCCACCCGAGGCTGGCGTCCACCTCCGCCCCAGCACCACCTCTGCTGCCGGCGCTTCCCAGCGCCAACCCCGCCCCGGTGACACGGCCACCACATGCCCCCGCTGACCTCACGGGCTTTCTTGCTCTGGGGGCTGAAGCAGCCCACCAGCTCCCCCGTCACCGTGCCGCCGGCGCCCCTCCTGTGGCCCTCGAGGCGCTGGAGCGAGGACGGGGGCATCTCGTCGTACAGGCGGTAGGAGAGGTTGCGCAGGACACAGACCGCGTTCTCCACGCTCTGGGGGCGAGATGGGACATGATGGTGCCATCCTGTGCCATCCTGTGCCATCCCGGGGGGCTCCGTGCCCAGCCACGACACCGGCTGTGCCCGCTGTGCCCAGGGAGCCCGGATGGAGCCGGGCTGGTTCTCCCACCATCACATCTAAGATGTGCCTTTGCACCACGACAGCCACCAAGAGGGGGGAGCAGCACCTCGGCCCCTCCCCCCCCCCCACCACCCAGGACTCACCTTGTCCTCTGACTTCCCCACTTCCAGGGAGCTGTTCACGTAGTGGATCATGGAGTCCACCAGCCCATGGCACTCTCGCATCTTCTGCCGGGTCTGTTGGCTGGCAGAGCTCAGGTTCCTGCATGGGAATGGGGTCCATCATGGAGAGAAAGGGATCCCCCACAGCCCCCTCCTGTCCCAGGCAACCCATGGAGGGGGCAGCCAGTACCTCCCCATGGGGCTGACCAGACCTTGCCGGGGTACACGAGCGGGAGGGACCCCAGAAACAAGCCCTGCAGACCCTACTCTTACATCTCTTTTCTCAGCCCAAAACTTTGCCCCCAGTGGGAGCACCCAGGTACCTGAGGAAGCCTGTGGAGTTATAAAAGATCTCTGCCTCTGAGGGGTTCTGCTGGATGACACCCGAGCCCCCCAACCCAGAGAGGGGGACCAGGACCAGGTCCGTGAGCTGCTCCAGCGTGTCCCGCGCCAGGCGATCCTTCAGGTTGTCGCTGGAGGAGAGATTCCACAGGATCCCTGCACAGAGGGGGGGGATCCTCAGTTCCAGAATGGCTAGAAAGCACATCCACCCCAACTCACCTCCCTGAGGGGGGCTCGTACTGACCACCCACAGCCAGGAGCAGCCGTGGGGCAGGGCGTGTGACAAAGGGCGCAGAGGGGTCACCCCCGTGCAGCACCATCCCAGCCCTGCTCACAGGGTGGGAGGGGACCCCTGCCCACCCCGCCATCGTCCCCAACCTGTGACGTTCTTGCGGAGCTCGTCGTCGGGCTCCCTCAGCGTGCGCATGAGCTCGTAGATGCCGTTCTCCTCCACCAGCGCCAGCTTGTTCTCGGCGTTGTCGTAGATGAGGTTGCGCATGGCGCCGGTGGCGTGGCGCTGCACCTCCTGGTTCGGGCTGTTGAACAGCTTCACCAGCTTGGGCATGGCCTGCAGGCTGCGGGCCTGGGGGACGGCCCCGGGGGTCAGACACGCCGCGCTCCCAGGGCTCCCTCCAGCCCTTCCTTCCCCCTGGGGCGCCCACCGTGCTGGAGGGGCCGGGGCACCCCCTTCTCCCACGGCTCGGGGGGCTCACCTGCTTCTTGGCGCTGCTGTCGCTGTAGCACTTGTGCTGCAGGTAGGCAGCGCCCAGCACCTGCAGGTTGGGGTCGCTGGCTATCAGGTACTTCACTGCTGAGGGCAGGTCGATGTCGTCAAACCTGGAAGCACAGCCAGATGAGGGGGAGCCCCAGCACAGTGTCCCGCAGGGTTCTCCACCTCTGCACCCACCACATCCCACTTCTCTGAGAGCCCCACCAAGCCATCTCCCTCTCCACCACGTCCCACATCTCCTCGGAGCCTCCCAGCCCATCTCCTTCCCACTGCGCTCCAGGGCGCAGGACTCCAGTCCCAGCAGGATGAGCACCTTCCTTCCCCTGTGTCTCAGGATGTGTCCAGGAAGGAGCCAAGGCCGCAGGCAGGACACACTCAGAGGTCAGCCCGTGCCACGGAACCAAGCCGTGCCCACCATCCCACCCCTTCTCCTGCATGCCTTGTGCCTGGTGGGAGCTGGAGGGGTTCACCCTCATGGGTGAACCTCATAAGCGTCCCCGGAGCAGCCCCGCGGCACTCACCCCCCGGCGTGGTGCCCGAGCAGCGTCCCGTGCCCATTGTACATCTCCATGGTGCGCGGCTCCGGGAGGTGGTGGCCGGACTCGGCCAGGCTGCGCACGGAGGGGGCGCGGGAGCCGTGCTCCCCCAGCCCCAGGAAGGCGCCCGTGCCGCCTGCGGACACTCCGCCGAAGGAGCCGGCGCTCAGCCGCGAGCGGTTGTTGCTCTGGAAGCGCTGGAGCGTCCGCATGGCGGGCGCGCGGATGGTGCGGCTCGGCGGCCCCTCGGCCCCCTCCAGCCACTCGCAGCCGGCCTTGGCGGCCGTGCCGGCGCTCAGCTGCCGCTCGAAGGCGAAGGAGCGGGCGAAGCCGCCGCCACCGCCCTGGCTCTTGTAGAATGGGCGGTGCCCCGGCGCGTCCAGCTGCTCCGAGAGGACGCTGTAGCGGTCGTCGACGAGGCCGGGGGGCTGCAGGGGCCCGTCCGCCAGGCGCAGGGAGCGCAGTGACAGCGTGTCGAAGTTCTGCCGGCTGCGGTAGGTGCGCTCGTGGAAGGAGCTGGGCCGCGGCGAGGTGTTGGCCGCCTGCGAGGCCGCGTAGCCGGTGCCGTAGCCCCGGGCCTTGGCCAGGCCCCCGTTGCTGATGGTGGCCACGCGCTTGTGCGGGGTGAGGTCCACGGCCGAGCGGGAGGACCAGCCGCTGCCCCGCAGGGTGCCGAAATCCTTCTTGGCCAGCGGCTGGTACAGCTGGGGGGGAAAGCAAGGGCTTAGGAAGGGCAAGAGTCCATCCCTCCATCCCCACTGCGGGAGAGGAGAGGATGGAGCCCAGAGCCCTCCTCTTGGCACAACCAAAGCTACAGCGGAGGCTGGGTCTCTGCCGGCATCCCCAGCCAGCACAGTGATGGGCACCACTGCGGGGGATAAACCCCCCAGTACATACCGAGGCTTTGGGGTCCACACCATTGCTCTGGGAGCGGGAGCTGAAGGAGGAGTGCAGGGTCGTGCCGTACTGACCACCTGAGGGACAGCGACAGAGGGGTCAGTGCAAGCATGAAGGGGTAAAAGGGAGTCCTAGGGATCAAAGACCCCTCCCAGCTCATCCCAGGGGGACCTGCTGTGGGAGCCGTGGCAGCGCCAGTGGCTCTGGGGGGATGAAGGGGTAGGAGGAGGCTGCCTTCACCTGCCCGCTGGCCATGGGGAGCAGAAGTGGCCTCCCCGCCCTGCATCGTGCCCCGACGGCGAGGGCACTAATTGCCACCTTGGCGGGGACGCGGCGGCTCAACCCTCTGCCACAGCCAGATCAGCAGCACAGGCAACCCCCAAAGACAGTCCTGGCTTCTCCTGGGATGGGACCCTGATGGGGTCTGGACACCCCACTGGGCCCACGGGCACCTCACACTGCCCATCTGCTGTGCCAGCGCCCCAGGGCTGCCGGCAGGACGGGACGGGGACACTGCCAGCCCCGGCGGTGCCGGGAGTGTGACTCATGCCTGCACCTCGGGCAGCCCTCAGGGGGCCAAGGGGGGTCTGTCCCCACCGCCGGGGTCCCCCAGCACAGGGCTGGGGGGCTCAGGGATCCTGCGCAGTGCCGGGCGAGGCGGCAGGGCGGAGGTTGCTGGCGCAGACGTTAAATGGAGGAGCTGGAGCCTGGCCAGTGGTGCCGCTCAGGGCCGGGGGGGCTTTGCCAGGGCGGGAAAAACCGTCCCCCTCCCAGCCCAACGTGAGGCACGGGACCCCCCCCAGTGCAAATCCCTCCTGGGGCAGGTGGGGGAACCGAGGCAGGACCCCGAGTGTGGCAAAACCAGGCCACGCTGGGGGCCGTGCTACCCCTGTCCCAGTGCTGGGTGCGCTCGGGGGTGTTCAGGGGGCTCGGCCAGGGCGGGGGACACCCCCAAACCCCCAGCCAGGGGTGTGGCCGGATCCCAGTGCCACCCAAGGGGCTCCCACCGCGAGCGCCCCGGGGGTCCCGACTGGTCTCCCACCTCTGCTGCCGTCGGCGATGTCCTCGGGGCGGGTGGGCGCCGCGTTCCCCCGCAGCATCATGCGGATGCGGACCTGCTCCTGGACGCGGGCGCTACGCAGCCTCTGGGTCTCGGCCGCCTCCCGGCCACGCTCGTCCAGCTGCCGGTCCGAGGGCAAGGCCAGGGAGCAGACGCCGGCCTCGGGCTGCAGGGCCGACAGCAGGAAGGCGTTAGTCTCCTGCATGGCGGCGGCGCGGGGGGCCCCGGCCAGCCCGGCCGCCCTGCGCAGGTGAGCGGCGGCTCAGCGCTCCCCAGCCCTAGGGAGGCTCCGTCCCGGCCCGTCCGGCCCGCCCCGCTGCCACGCCTCGCCGCCGCCGCCGGCGGGAAGGAGGGGGCCCCACCGGGGCCACCGGCACCGCCGCAGGTGGAGGAGCCCAGGGGCGACTTTGCGGGGACGAGGGCGTGAGAGGGGCGGGTGGTCCAGGGGTCTGGGGGGAGGTTGTACCTTGGGAAAAGCCAGGATCCCCTCGGGTAGCTGTCTCCTTTACCTCCTAGGAGAGCCCTGGACCCCCCAGCAGCCCCCCTGTTGATCCCCAGAGATCCACGTGGCCCTGACACTGAGTACCAGACCCCCACACTGTCCCTCCAATGAGCACTGGAGTCTCACATGGTCTCCTAGAAGAGCCCCAGACAATATTCCCATTAACGCCCAGAGACTCACATGGCCCTGACACTGAGCTCCAGACCCCTACATTGTCCCTCCAGTGAGCTTGAGACCCCCAGGGAACCTCCTAGGAGAGCCCTGGACCCCCATATGACCTCTCTGTAGAGCTCTGGACCCCTGCATTGTCCCTCCAACAAGCTCCAGGTCTTCCAGGAGACTCCTGTACTCCCAGGAAGCTCTGCAGCCATCCCTGCACCTCCCACATTACCCATCACTAAACCCCAGTTACCCTCCCCAGGCATCCCCAGACTCCTGAGCCACTTTCCAGGGTCACCCTGAACCCCTCGGCAGCCCCACAAGGACCCCAAGCCCCCGGGTGCCCCTTGGGTACTGGGGGCCAGCCCGGAGCAGGGTCTCCCTGCAGTAATTCCTGGCCGGGCCCTCCCTGCTTTGCTTTTCAAATCAGCCGGGGAATTAAAAAACAACAATAATAAAAAAGGGGCGGCTGGGCGCCGCGGGCCCGCGGTGACGAACGCGGTGACTCAGCCCCTGCTGCCACCACAGGTACTAATTAGCCTCACCCCACCTGCCGAGCCCGGCACGGCCGGACTGGGGGCCACCGCATTCCCCCACAGCCCAGCGTGCTCAGGATCAGCTCCCAAAATCCCCCCCTCCCGCAGTGTCAGGTCACGCCGCCCTCCCGCCGCAGCCCCAGCTCTCCGACCGAGCTGCTCATCCCTGCCCTGAGTTGCGGCCGTTCTCAGTCCCGGCCGGACAGCGGCTCTGGCCCTGCTCGGGGACACGGTGGCTCGTCCCCGGCCGGGCTGGGCGGTTTGGGGCGAGCGTGGCCACGCGGGCCCGGCTGCACAGCCAGCCCTGGCTCAGCGCTTGGCGTCACCGCGTTCCGGGCTGGGCCGGCTTTACAACACCCGGCGGATGACACCGGGTTTGCGCTTCGGTCGGGGGTGAAAAGGGCGGCTTGTCCCCGAGGAATGTGCCGCCGTCAGCAGGAGCCGAGGCTGGGGCGGGGTGGCAAGAGCTGCGGGCCAGCGTTTTGGGGTGACAGTCCCCTGGTGGCCTGACCGAAACCCTCTCAGTGCCACCGTCGTGCCAGGGACCCACCTCCCCGTCTGCGGGGGGGCTCCAGCCTCGCGGGTTTGTGCGGGCCCCCGTTCGCTCAGGGGTCACCGCTGACCCTTTTGGGGTACGGCACGCAGGAAGAACCCCGAGGCTCCCCCCTCTTCTCCCACCTCGGCACCGCCCCATGGGCGCTCCGGGTTTGGCAGCGCTCGGCGGGCGCTCCCAGCGCTCCGAGCCCGGATGAATCACGGGTTCCCCCCGCAGCGGGCGGGGAGGGGGCGGGTCGCTCCCTCTGCAAGCCAACGCTTGCCCGCCCTCCCCGTGCCAGGATCCCGGGAGATCGGGGCCATCCCGGGAGCCCCCCCAGCCCCAGGCGACAAAGGGGCTTCAGGGACACCCACAAGCCCACCAGCAGCCCCGCTCTCCCCGGCTCTACCTCCCGACGGTACCCTGCAGCTTCCAGGTGGAAACTGGGGGGGGTCTCGGGGGGTTTGGGGCAGGTTTGGAGCCGGAACGGGCAGCGCTCGCCTCGTCAAGCGGCTCCCTAAGTGGGGAAGGGTCGAACGGGACGGGGATGCACCGAGGGACTTAAAAACAGCGAATCGGCACAAAACAAACAAACAAAACGCAACCAACCAACCAAACAACAACAACAACAAAAAAACCAAACCAAAAAAACCATAACAAAACCCACCAAAAAACAACACAAGACATTCGGAGCTAAACCGAGGGATTCCCGAGAGGATCCGACCGCAGCCGGAGCGATACAGAGTTAAGCAAACTCAGTCGGGGCGTCCTCGAGGCTGTTGCTGACCCTCCTCAGCCTGGAGGCGCCTCTGTCACTCCCTCGTGGGGTGACAGAGCCACGTTCCCAGGGAGACCCAGCTCCTGGGAGCGCCCCATCCTCTCCCACTCCCCCCCGGCCCCTGAGCACCCCCGAGCGCCCATCCCCACGCCCAGGTCCCCCAGGGCTGGCCGTGCCCGCCGGTGCCATCGGCGTTTGGGCAGGGAGTGGCCGGCGTGGCTCACACGCAGCCCGGCCACCGCACGCACGTGCCAGGAGCCACACCGGGGACACCGAGGCACGAGGAGGGAGGGAAAAGCCTCCTGGCCACAGCTGGACAGAGTCTGGCAGCCGCCAGACCCAGCAGCTGGAGCCCCAGACCCCTGGCACCGGTGGGTGGGGACGGGTGGCAAGGGTGGGTGGCACCGGCTCTCCCCGGGGACCCGCGGTGGGGACGGCCACTGCGACGGCCACGCGACCGACTGGCACGTACCTGGCTGGGCGGCCCCGAGGGGCCGTTGCCCTGCAGCATCCTCCCGGCAGGCAGGTGCACCCCTGGGTGCTGCAGAGGGGTGCGGGTGGGCGCCGGCGTCTGCGGCGGGCGTGGGGTGCGCGGGGCCCGCCCCGCACCTCGCCCAACCAGTCTCCTCGCCGAGGTTTTGCATGGAACCTGCTCGCCTCCCCGCCGAGGCTGGGCTTTCGGGGCTCGCCGGGGCTCCTCAGAACCGCCGGCACAGCGGGAGTGCCGGTGGAGGGTCCGGGGGGTCCTGGCCCCGCCGGTGCAGCCGCGTCTCAGCCGCGTTCACGGTGCTGTAAAGAGCCCCCGTGGATCCCCACCACCACCATGGCCGGGATCCAACGTGTCCTTCTCACCTCAGCCCCGGGAATCCCCAGCACAGGCCACCCCTTGGTGCAACAGGGAGGGATCGGGGGTGCCGGAGGGAGAAGATGGAGGGGAGGTAGAGCTTGGGGGGCACACAGATTTTTTGGGATGCAGGGGGGCTCCCCCAGGTTCGCAGGGAGCATGTTTGTGTGCGTGGGATGGAGCAGGAGCCCTTTGAAGCCAGATAAGCTGAGAGGGAGCATTTGAAACGGGCCAAACCAGTTTGGGGGCCACCACTTACCCCAGCACCGTGGCGCAGGTCCCCCCACCACACCCCACACTTGCCAGGGGCTGCCGAGAGGGGACCCCTGGCAATGCCTGGCCCAGGGCTGGAGGCTGCCAGGACCCTCCACACAGCCACTGCTGTCACATGTAGCCTGTTCTCAGCCAGAGGCTGTTGGGAGGCTCCTGTGCTCCCTCTGCCCTCCACAACCCCTTTGGTGGGGGGGCAGCCCCTCGGTGAGGCCACTCCAGGCTGGCATTTGCCTCTGCACCCTGGACAAACCCCAATGTTTTTGCAGTGTCCCCGCAGGGCAGGGAGAGCCAGGACTGATCCTCCAGGAGTGGGGACCTGCCTGCACCCCGCTGTCACCTGCGGCTTCAAGACCCAGCCCAGGAGAGGCTCCCTGTGGCTCCTGCAATCCCCATGATCCCTGTGTCATCCCATAGCCACAGCTCAGCCACCACCTGAGAAACAAACCCTCCGGCGCTGTGCTGCTGGCCCTGCCCCAAGCAGACACCATCAGCTGGCCCCAAACCGTCCCCAGCATCAGTGGGGATGGCACTGGTGCCACCAGTCCCTCCCAGCACCAGCGGCAGCTCTGGGTTTGGCTGGGCCTAGTGCCCGCTCCGATGCTGGTGGCTTTTGGAGCTCTCCCAGTTGGGAAGCTGCTGGAAAAGCTGTGCCTAAGGCCAGGCAGAGGTTTTGGGATGCAACTGGGGGGCCATGGGGCCACCCGCTCTCGCCCAGCCACAGACCAGCTCCCGGCGCAGCAGGCACAGCCCTCGCCCACAACAAAGCACTTCCAAAGTGCTGGAAAAAGCAGGGAGCAGGGCAAGGAGAGGGGAGAAACAACCGCTGCCTGCCGGGACAGTCCCCTCCTGGCAGATCCTGGGGCCAAAGGGACTGAATCTGGGATAAAAAGCCCACAGACCGCAGCTGTTTGCTGATGGCACGTGGGTGGCTGAGCCCCCCATGTCCACCCTCACCCCAGACTCTGGGGATGCTCCAAGCGAGCCCGGGGGATGTGGGGGAATGAAACACTCGGGGGGAAACTCCGAGGCTGTTTCAGCTCTCCCAGGGGATCTGAGGGGACAGGGTGACTTGGAGCCCGTGGTAGCTGGGACACAACAGAACCCCCGAGGTGCCACCACAGCCGGGCACGGCCACGGGGAAGCACCAGCGCAGAGCTGGGGCACCGGCGGGCACGGACAAGAGTGCCAGAGCAGGCAGGAGCACACAGAGCCACTCGTGGCTCCCCCCTGGCTGCCCTGCCCAGGGCAGCCCCCCATGGAGCCTGTGGGGTGCCGGAGGCTGCCCGGGTGGAGCCCAGGTGTGGGGCGGAGGCTCAGCAAGCCCGGGCATGTGGGCATTAAACAGGGTGCCTCCTCCTCCTTCTCCTCCTCCTCCCAGCACAGAACACTGCTGCCTGCTCTCACCACGGGGAGGGGACCCTTAGGGACCAAGGGACAGAGGCCAACCAGCGACCCTGCCCAGGTGTGGGGATGATGGAGCAGAGGGAAATCCCAGCCAAGACATTGATTTTATTTTTTTAAGAATAAAAAAAAAAACAAACCCAAACAGACAAAACTTCCTGAAAACAGCTTCCTACCTTATAATTTCACAGAAATTAGCTTGGAAACGTCATCTGCCCGTACCTGCTGCAGGCTCTGCCCTATCCCCACCCCAGCCCAGCCTCCCCTGGGGCTCTGCCCCCCACCCACATCGTGTCCCCAAATGCAGGGCTCAGCCAGACCCTCCTTCCCTCCACAGGGGTTCCACAGGTCCTGGAAGGGGAGCAGGAGCATTAGGGCAGCCCCAGTGGGTTCAGGGGCCCCCTCATACCTGTGGGTACCGGCAGCTCCCCCAAAGCTCAGCTCCCCAGCCTGACATAGGGACGAGGTACTTGGTATTTTGGGAGGGACAACAACAGGAAAGGGGCTGCAAAGTGAGCTCCAGTGGGGATCTTGGGTGCCCCTATTCCACTTCCATCATCCCCAGCCTGGCACAGCCTCCCAGGACCCAGCACAGCCCCTTGGGACCTGGCCCAGCCCCCCTGGGACCTGCCATCCCAGCACAAAGGAGTTAATAAATTCGTTGCTGACTAAGAAATTAGACCCTTAAGAAAACAAACACCACCCACCTCGGCCCTCCCCGCTCCCCCTTCCCCAGGATAACTGCAGTGGGTGCTGGGGTGCCCTCCGTGCCGGCACTGGGGTGTGGCAGTCGGGGACAGGGGGGCACCGGGGTTTTTTGGCTACGGGCCAGGCTCGGGGGCTATTCCTTGGAGGGCTTCTTGCTGCGGGCGTTCCACATGCCACGCTTGGAGTGGTAGTAGTGGTAAAAGTTCCTGAGGCGCAAGCGCTCCACCTCCAGCCCACTCTGGAGCACCCTGTGGATGGAGGGACGGGGCTCAGGGAGGGACGGACAGAGGGACGGGGCTCAGGGACGGAGCTCAGGGGATGGATGGACGGAGGGACATGGCTCAGGGATGGACGGACGGAGGGACGCGGCTCAGGGATGGGTGGACAGAGGGATGTGGCTCAGGGATGGACGGGGCTCAGGGATGGACGGACAGAGGGATGTGGCTCAGGGATGGACGGACAGAGGGATGTGGCTCAGGGATGGACGGACGGAGGGAAGGGGCTCAGGGATGGAAGGACAGAGGGACGGGGCTCAGGGATGGACGGACAGAGGGATGTGGCTCAGGGATGGACGGACAGAGGGACGGGGCTCAGGGATGGACGGACGGAGGGATGCGGCTCAGGGCATGGATAGACAGAGGGACAGGGCTCAGGGAGGGACGGACGGAGGGATGGGGCTCAGGGATGGATGGAGGGGACTCAGGGCATGGATGGACAGAGGGACGGGGCTCAGGGACGGATGGACAGAGGGACAGGGCTCAGGGATGGATGGACAGAGGGACGGGGCTCAGGGACGGATGGACGGAGGGACGGGGCTCAGGGACGGATGGACAGAGGGACAGGGCTCAGGGATGGAGGGACAGAGGGATGTGGCTCAGGGATGGATGGACGGAGGGACGGGGCTCAGGGATGGACGGACAGAGGGACGGGGCTCAGGGATGGACGGACAGAGGGACGGGGCTCAGGGATGGACGGACAGAGGGACGGGGCTCAGGGATGGACGGACAGAGGGACGGGGCTCAGGGATGGACGGACAGAGGGACGGGGCTCAGGGATGGAGGGACAGAGGGATGGGGCTCAGGGGATGGATGGACAGAGGAATGCAGCTTGGGATGGATGGACAGAGGAATGCAGCTCAGGGGATGGATAGACAGAGGGACAGGGCTCAGGGAGGGACGGACGGAGGGATGGGGCTCAGAGATGGATGGACAGGGCTCAGGGCATGGATGGATGGAGGGATGGGGCTCAGGAGATGGATGGACAGAGGGACAGGGCGCAGGGGATGGATGGACAGAGGGATGCGGCTCAGGGACGGATGGACAGAGGGACAGGGCTCAGGGATGGATGGATGGAGGGATGGGGCTCAGGAGATGGATGGACAGAGGGACAGGGCTCAGGGATGGATGGACAGAGGGATGCAGCTCAGGGATGGATGGACAGAGGGATGTGGCCCACGGATGGCTGACCCTGCTCCCTGGGGGCTCAGGGGTTGCAGGACCCCCACGCTCACCTGTCCAGGAGCTCCCAGTCCTCCCCGCCCCAGCGGTCCCGGAACTCCTCCGTGTTCATCCCTCCCACGCGGTCAAAGTCCGACTTGTAGATGCCAAAGAGGCCAAAACCATTCACCTCCCAGTAGCCTGGAGGTGGGGGGAGCAACGAGGTGAGAGGTGGAGGGGACCCCCAAATGCCCACACCATCCCCTCTGGGCTCTCCCCAGCACCTGGGAGCCATGGGGATTCCCCATCCCAAGCCCTCTTCCCACTGCGAGTCCATCCCCTTCACTGCCACCTCCCGAAGGGGTGCTCTGGGTGACAGCCCAGTTTTGAGGGGCATCACAGCCAGCACACCTCGAGCACCCTTGGGCTTGAATCCCACCTTGCCCGAGCAAAGCAATCCCGTTCTCCCCCACATCCGAGCCCGGCTGTATCCAAACCCTGCACCGCAGCGCCCTTGGGCGGGCAGGGGATGTTTCCCGGCTGGAAAGGGGTCCTGGGTGAGGAGCAACACACCATTGGGCTCCCGGGGGGAGCTGCCACAGCTCAGCCTCATGACGATGGGTGCATAGGCCAGCTTCCCTTCCACGCAGTGCTTCCGGATGCTGTCCAGGATGTTGGGTGGGAAATGGATGTGCAGGTCACAGAGGAACACAATGCTGTGCTCATCCTATGGGAGGGGCAGACGCAGGTGGGGGGAATCAAGGCACAACAGCCCCAGGAGAGAAGCCACTGCCAGAGCTGTCCCTGTCCCACTCACCTCCACCATGTCCACACCGGCCTGGAGCCCAGCTGAGCGCTCGAAATTCCCAGTGCGCCGCAGGTACTGGAACCTGGGGAGAGAGGACAGGGCAGGTAGCACTGGAGACAGACAGGGACACAGCCAGGAGGGGGACAGGGACCATCAGCGTGGGCAGGGGGCCTTCTCAGTAAGGGCCAGGTGCTACAGCTCACACCAAGGGTCCCCCTGCAGAGTCACAGTCTCCTGAATCCCCAACTCCGTGTGGAAAACTAGCTTGAATGCCCAAAAACGAGGAGGAGGGAAGGAGCTGTGCGGGTGGGGAGGGAGCAGCAGGTTGTGTGAGCACCTGTCCCACCGTGGGGAGCCCCGCAGACCCCCCGAGGCTGCGGGCCAGGACCCGTGCGGGGGGTTACCGGGGCAGCCGGGCGTCCTGCAGGGCCTTCTCCACATCCATGTCCTCGCTGTCGAAGTCCACCAGGATGACGTTGAAGTTGGTGTCCCTCGTAGCCCCGTAGAGGCCGGCCATGTCCGAGATGAACTGCTGGACCCACCGGGCTTGGTTCTTCACTGCCAGAGACACGGCCCTCAGGCTCACGGCGGGGGGGGGCTCCCAGAGCACCCCCTTCCCCGGGCAAACCTCGTCCTGCTGCCACCTACCCGGCACCACGAAGTGCACCGTGACGTCCTGCCTCCAGCTGAGCCGCAGGGGCCGGCACAGGACGGGTTTTCCATAGAGGATGCTCCAGGCACTGGGCTGGGGCTCAGTGGCCCCCAGGGCCAGCCCGTCGGGGTTGGCCTCGGCGCTGTCGTCCTGCTTGCCCTGGTGCAGGAGGACGTAGACGTACTCGGAGAGCCGCACCGTGCGCTGGCCCCGCTCCGACAGCTCCAGCTCCAGCAGGTACCGGTTGCCCCGGGCTGTATCCCGGCGCTTCTCCACGTTGATGATCCTCAGGAGGGTGTAGATGCTACAGGGAAAGGAGAAACCTCGAAATCCCCGTCACCCTGAGC